>NW_009198291.1:0-11345 GCF_000690835.1 Fulmarus glacialis
CCAAAACTGAGCCCTGGGGAACATGGCTCATGACCAGCCACCAACTTGATTTAACTCTGTTGACCACAACTCTCTGGGCTCGGCCGTCATGTGTGTATGTCCTGCCTTGCTTTCATTATGCCATGGGAAAGAAATTCAAATAAAGAATTTGTATACAAATAAAGAATTGCATTTATAGAGCTGAGCTGTCTTCTGCCTCACCACAGACTGAGACTCTGAAGATCCTACAAAATAGTAGTCTTTCTGAAGATCTGCTGATGCCAACAAGAACTAATGAATGCAATTCCCATTTTCAGTGTCCCCCATTCATCAGATTATTTGACTGCACTGTGGTATTTCCGCAATGACCTGCAAGATACCATCACAGCCTCCGCTGTTTTTGACTTTGAACTTCTGCTGTGAAATGAAATGATACACACTACTTGAAGGTGTTCTCAGAGACCAATGACAAAAGCCTTCACAGAGAAGAAATTGCCTGATCTGCTTTGAAAGCAATCAGTTCCTCCAATGACATCTTCATTTCTTGTTCTTTTAGAGCACTTTGCATTGTGGAAGTTGTTAATACTTTAGGTTGTGAAGAATTTTGAGGCTCAGAAAGAATGCGCACTTTTCATAGAATCAAATCTGTTACTCTAAAGAAAATCACGTAATACCAGGAGAGTTTGCTCAGAACCATATTTTGGATGGAATTAATACTTTGAGACGTTCTTCAGGAAAAATATCTGTAGTTACACATTTTAAGGATTGCTTTTTAGTTAATAGTTCCTAATCTGAATAATTGTATTTATTTAAAAATATGGTTGTAGTCTTTATTTCAGTAATGAAAAGTAACATTTGGGGGATGGGAATGAATTCAATCATTTGAGACTAGGAGAATAATTTTAACTTATTTTATCTGACGTATCAGCTCAATGACATATGTATATACAAATCAATCCAGAGTTGAGGGAGGGATGCTTAAAAGCCTTACTTCTTAATGTACTACTATTCTCATTTAGCTTTCTAGTTGCAACTCTGCAGTAGAACATATGGTTTAACAGTACAGAAGTGACTATGGAAAATTTTACTTTAAAATTAATAATGCCACTCCTGCAGCATATGTAGACTTCAGGGTGTGTCTGGTCTGTAAGGAGAGATCAGTCCCTTTGTGGAACAATAGTTAGGGTTTGACTCAGTATTTTTCTCCTAACTCTTTATACAGTGGGGCAGCTTGTGGTTCCTGTGAACTCAAGTGATCTCTAGCTGAGGCAGTGACCAACTAGGGTAGTTGGCAGTTGTTAGATACCAGCCTTCACCTGCACTGTCCAGAAAGACTTATTTAATGACGAGCAGATTCAATATCAGAGAAACAAAAAGGACAGTTTTCTTGCACTGCTGGTGTATGCTTCAAGATTATAACTTGAAGACCCTGTTGTAGGGCGCGAGAAGACATTGTTATGGTAACCCAAGATAGTTCCTTTCTTCCCATCTGAATATGTAGAGTCCCAAGTATGTTTTATCTCATTGTCATGGTAAGCCAGGATAGTTCGCTTCTCCCCTCATCTCCCCCCACCTTCGCATGGACACCAGCGTAAGGGCGGATCTCTGAATTCGGACAACAGCACCTGCAATACATCAGCAAGTTCATTAATGAGCAAAACAGGCCATTGCATATGTATGACATGTTAATCAGCACAAGTTTTATTATCCACCCCTGCAGTGCTGTCCTTTGAGCTTCACCCCCGAGCAGGGCTCCACTGCATTGGGTCCACATTTTGATTAGTAGCGGTGTCCTGGGGCTCCCACCGTGGTAACACTATGCTTTCAATGAAGCCAGAGCTCTCACTTGCTGAGTGTCATGCCTCATACCTGAGGGATCTGCACCTGCTTTTCACCCTTAACACCCGTACATTACCATTGTCCTGGGTGCACGTTGTATTTGTACTACCTGCTGTGTCTCAACTCATGTACTTCAGCTGAATCTAAGCTGGGTGAGAACTAATTGTGGTAGGTTGTATATCACAGGGAAAGAATCTCTAGCATTATGGAGCAAGGAAGTCCTTCCTTTTCCATCACTTACAACTTATTAAAAAAAAAAAAAATCACTCTGCTATCATCTGTTTTTGTCTACAAAAGGCAGACAGTTATTAAGTACTTTAATAAAATACTAGATTGAAAACAATCCTATTAAAAACTTAACTATTGTATATGAAATTTATCAGGTTTGTAGAAGTTAGGAAAAAATATTAAAAGACTTTTGATGTATTCCACGAGGTGTAAATTCTGCATATAGTTTCTGTAGAGGGTCATGAAGAACCCTGAGTGGTAGCAGCAAGTAGTGCAACTGTACCTCCATGTGGATTTTTTCACAATGAAGCCTTAGTTTCTACACAGTTTTAATGGTTCTCAATATATGAACACTTTATACAGAACTTCTAATACTTTATCTGTAATAGAAACTTTCCACACTGTAATCACTCATGAGTGCAGACTAACCAGTAGTTTTCTGTATTTCTATGGTTATTGATGTGTCTCGTACATAAATAAACATCCTTTCCCATCTAATGCTTTTATCTTGAGGCTTGTGAGTGTGGGAAAAGCTTGAAGTATCTACTTGTTTTCTCTCAGTGGGATTGTAGATATACTCTGGAGTTTGTTATCTATCAGCATTTTTACCGATAAAGGATAAATTTTCATTTTTTAAAAATAGTTATTCTACAGTTCCAAATTACTTCTTGTGTAATGTCATTTCCAGATGAATCACAGATTCAGTGGACTTAACATAGAATTTAATATCCACATGCCAAAGAGTACGTAAGAGTGCAAGAAAGTACATCTTGCTAATACACAGTTTTTTACAAATATTAGTGAAACCAGCAATATTTCTCTTGCTTTGTTGAGTGGAAGGTTGAATATCTCCTGAAACAGCTAAAAAGAAATACATTTGGAACAATGTGTATTGTTTTGGAAACTTATTGTGGAAGATGAGAATTTGCTGCTAATCTTGTTACCAGAGGAGTTCTCGCTGAAAGGAACATTGGAGTGTCCTGTAACTTTCTCATTTTTAAATGTCTGTTTAGCCTCAAATACATACTCTGGTTAGCTCAGTTGGCTTTTTATATTTTTAGGTCTTTCTACCCCCTACCCGATTGGTTCAAATAAAGTTTCATTCTTCTCGCCATAAAGTACAGTAAGATTAGATGAAACATACTGTTTCACTTCAGTCTGATTATTTTCATAAGGTTTTTATTGGGGATTGCTTGGGTTTTTTTCTAAGAATAGATGATCTTTGCTTAATAATCTGAACTCTAGTGTTAGTTGCTTAGGTAAAGAGGCAGTGGAAATGCTAAGGAAGAGCCTAATGCTCCCCTGTATGTATTTGGACATTATCCTTAACAAGCACAGTTTGTTCCCTTAAAAGCTAGCAACTTGTAATTCTCTGTACTAAGCACAGAATAATATTCCTAACATACAACTGGTCTTAAAAATGCTTTCAAACTTCAGTTTTTATTGCCTAATGTGCTTTCTGAAAGAGACCCAATGACAAAAAATCATTAATGTGATCTTCCTTTTTCCTTCTGTTTTCCAAAGGCTGTTTTCCTTTTTATCTAGGCAGGTGTAAATTCCTTTTGGATTCCAAACTTTATGTGGAAGATTAAAGGCACTCGTGCAGTATTTGGAATAAGTTAGTATGGCAACATTCCTATGGTAGAAAAGACCTGCCACCAAGATGGGACATGATTCATTTCTTCTTCAGTTGGGCTCACTTTTCCTGTGCTCTAGAGGGAGGAAAAAAATCTGGACTTGACTTTTCTGCCTTCTGTCTATCTAGAGAACTTCCCATGTGTGTTCTGCTTCCAATTTTAGCACAAATATTTCCTTGGGTATTTCATCTCCACAAAACAGATGAGGGATTCTGCCCAAACCTTCAAGGTTATTCTAAAATACCTCCTAACCAGCCTGCTACCTTTTAGCAAAGCATGCATTACATTAAGCACGGATTCAGGATCTATATCTTATCTTAACAAACAACAAAAAAACCCTAACAACAGAAAAAAAAATCCAGCCCTCTCAACGTCTCCCCCAAGCTTAACCTCCCCCACAAAAAGTTGGGGGGGCAGAGAGAAAATTTGGCTACTTGTTCTAACAAGGTTGAGCCATTCTTGTTGGGAAAGCAAGTCTGTCTTTTGTCAGTGTTTTCTTTACTCCATGTCCAAAGAATCCTCTTCATTCAGATGTTTACCACCTCTCACCTGTTTACAGGGTGAGGTTTATACCTGCATCAACATGGATTTGTTCAGGTAGAATTCTGAGTTGCTGGAAGGAAATGTGCTGCCGGCTGATTAAATGACAACTTTCTGTAATGGATAATTCCCTTATCAATCCTCTAAGTTAATTTTAAAGGAGCATTATCTGTAATTTATGATACAGTGTATTTAATTAAAAACTTTTTTCAGTGGAGAACATGGAGTTTTGCTTCTGTCCTCTGAAAAGATCTCCGTTTTTTAGCTTCAAGTCAAGTGGTGTTCTCCTTCCACCCCCCCGCTGCTGACAATGAAGAAAACTGTACAGTTGTACATTAGTGGAAAACAGCCAGTGACAAACTGTTTTCCAAAAAGACCAAAGGAACCTTTCTGCCTTTTATGTGCTAAAGTGATCTGCTTTAGAAGAAACAAGACTGGCCCTCACCTGAGAAGAGCGGTAAAGAAAGCGCATTGGAAATACTGAGGCATTAGATCTAGAGGGTTTTCTCCGCCTCCAGCTTTCTTGCTACAAATGGTAGGTGGTTTGTGATTGATACATGGCCATTTCAGTTCTTTAAATTCTCAAGCACTACAGAAACAAAACAATGTTCTCCAATTCTTTACTGCAGGCTTTTCTTCACGGTCCTTCGGAAGTGTTTTCATCAATATATTTGACAACTCACCTACAATGGACTGCAGTGTGCTCTTGTATCCTGTATTTGTGGATAGCTCAAGCCTCTTTTGTGTCTGCTATGTGAAAATAACACAAGTTGCTTCAAAGGAAGTAGAACTAATAAAACTTGGTTTCCTACAGTTTTTGTGTGCATTTGGGGTTTTTTCCCTCCGTATTCACCTTAATGGCATATCTCCTCTGAGTTCCTGCCTTCCCTATGCCCAGCTTTCTCCTACATCACCTATGCTGTCCTATTCCCTATGTTGCTGCGCCACCATCCTGGCCCAGCATATTGTGCCTTTATATTCCCTGATTATATGAGATAATCAGCGAGGTGAGAAGTAATACCATGCTGTGGATTTAAATTACAAATATGTTTATTAGCCAGCCAGTAGCCTTAGCATGACTGTTTACTTTGTGCTACAGTCTTTTCCTTAGTAGGATTATTAATTTTGGAACTGTTTGTGTTCATGATACTTAGACATGTCCTTTTTTCTTTTGGGTCTCTGTCCTTCCATCAGCTATGGCTGTAATTAATGGATTCCAAGTATTTTACAAGGTTTCTGATGAAAAGTAGTTCAAACAAGTAGCACTTTTCTTAGCAAACTGAATTATTTGCACGTTTTTCCTTTTCTTCCCTACCATCTTTGAGTAGATCCATGCTGTTATGATTATCTGTGCAACAGTCAAAGGGCGAGTGATTACGAGGCAATATTTAAATGCATGAATATATATTCATGTGTGTATATATAATTCATACATATATGACTCACATTTCTCTTTTTTTTAGTCTATCTTTTGTGTTTAGAACACCACTCCTGTCATGTAAAACAATATTGTCACTATACCCTGTGACCCAGTAGTTTAGGCTGTCCTTCTAAGATCAAGGAAGGACAGAGATCCCTATGGAGGTTTTCTTCTTGTTGTTTTCAAATTATTTGTGAATCTGTGTATCTCTAAATCTCTTGGTTAGATGTGGGCCAGCTGGAAAAAAAACCCCAAACAAACTCTGCTTCCATCTTTTTGTAGCTGATAAAACTGTTGTTCCCGTTATACAATACATGTCAGGCTGAGCAAAATTGCTTCCTGTTGCAGAATACTCAGTATCAACTCATAAGCAGTAATATTTATTTGTATTCTTAAGTTATCAAAAATTTGTTTCAGTGTAAGTGCTTGGGTAATCCAAAAAGTAGAGAATCTGCCTCATGAGCAGCTCTGATCTGCCAAAAGTTGAAATAGTAGCTTTCAACTTTCATTGTGGGACCTGCTAAAAATCAAAGTTGCTTATGTTTAAAGCCTTGGGCATTACCTGCTCAGCTGTTTCTCACAGAGTCGTGTTTGGCCTTTGTGCTTATTTCGAATGTGTAAAGTAATTGTCTGATGTTAGTTATGCTGCCCTTCCACTTAAGCAACTGGTAGATGGATCTGTGTCTTTGCATCTATTCTGCTTTATCTGTCACTGCAATCTGGAATTTATGGAAAACAGATTGAAGGCTATTGATAGTGCATTATGCACACCAGTTCTTTGACATCTGATCCAATTTACAAAAAATCCACATCGCCTTTAGTAAATATGCTATGTACACCCCAACAGTTAGAGGGCTCCATCACATGTAAGGAACCTGCTTTCTTTTGAAAGATGCCAGACATATGCTCCCTTAGTAAAAATACTCTCAATCTTGAAAGACAACTGACCAGAAATGTGGCTGGTTGAAGAGATTTGTTTAACTGGCTTTTTCAGTACATTTAAAGGAAAGGGGACATCATCCTCAGTGTAGTCACAATAGCTCTTTTGGTCCTATGTGCAGTTATTGACAACAAATTCAATTTGCTTCTCCCTGTACATATTTTTGTGCTTTATTGCTTTTGTATTAACACTGTATTTAGATGCACTTCAGTTACTCCATTTTTTTAATACTTCTGTTTGGCATTGTAATTCACAGAAACCTTGCAGATATTTATGGTTCTTTACAAAGTTGGATCGGTTTCATGTAATAACTTCCTCTGTGACCTGCTTATAATTTAAACTCCTTAGAGTTCAGTCAGAAGGTTTGATAGAATTTTGATAGAATTGGAGAGCAAACACTTTAAAAATTCCAGTCCTAAAGCTTATCTAATTATTCGAGCTTTTGACTTTGCTTTATTATATACATTTGTAACATTAAATGGTCTATCTAGGATTATCAGCATTACTTGAAAAAATGTTGTTTATGGAGAAGTTATCAAAGTTTGCATAGGTAGTTTGGTAATCTACTAATAATATTGGTTCCACAAAATTCCTGTTCCAATCTCCAGCTGTTTGCACCTACTGAATATAGTTCCAGCATTTATTATTCTTCTGTTTTTTATTTATTATTGCATAACTGCAGGCAAATGTGACTTTGGATCGCAGTCAAATTCTGTTTTGAACAGAGTGATTGGGGTAGTTTTGTTCTTTTCTTACAGTAGCCAGAACTACAGCTTATAGATTCTAGATTTACATGCCTTCCCAGATCTCTTATTGAGTGGCATATATCAAATAAGTTACTACTCTTCATATTATCTACCAGCTTTACAATACAGAACTATTTAGCAATACTAGCCCAAGGAAGTCATATTCTCACTCCTGTAAGTATTCCTTATAGAGCAATCAAGCAGAAGGCATCATCTCATGCAGTTTATGGCACACCTCATTCTATGGAAGTTACAAACCTTTATTTTTTCATTCACTTTTGAAAGTGTAACATGCAGAGTTCCTAGTCTTATTTTTAATACAGTCCAACACTGAATACTTAAAAGAAAAGTGATAATATCGATAAGAACTAGAACTTGGGGATGCCTAACTTTTTTTTTTAAACATTTGTCACCCACCTTTGCTTCATTAAAGTAGACAGGTTTTGCCCTAGATTCTCTGAAAGAAAATTAGAAACAAAGTTTTTAAACCCTTTCTCTCAAAAATGACTTGAACTAAGAACTTAAATATATGACACTTAAAAACGCGGTAATAATGTCTTATTACATAAGGCCTTTCTGTATGCATAAATACATTCTTAGCTATAGCTTATCTTGCCTTTTACATTGACTCTTTGGTACAGCAATATTAATACTGAAAGGAGAATACAACATAGGAATGACAGAATGAAGTAAGCCATTTAAAGGGAATGCCTTCTCTTGCAGATTATCCTGAATGCTGAAGAGGTTTCATATTTAAATATCTAACAGATTTTCGTTTCTAAATTGATTTGACATTACTGAACAACTCGATAATCTTAGAGGTCTTTTCCAACCTTAATGATTCTATGAGTCTAACTCTGCACACCTTTTCTTCTCAGTGGTTGGATTTCAGATCTAGAAATGTTCCATGAAATAAATGTTCCCTTGTTTAAATCTAAAGTTGTTTTCTGTAGGAGGAGGCAGGACATTCAGATTCAGTGGGGTGCCAGTTTAGTAATTTTGTTCAAAGTGCATGGTGAGAATAATCTTTCTCCTAAAATGAAGCACAAGGATAAGTAATAACTTTTTATGCATGATAAGCATCAAAAATATGAGCCTGCTGGTCTTTGCTTTTCATTTTTCTTTACCTTTGTATTTCAGTCAGAGCCTCCTGCAGTGTGCACACAATGTGATCAATAACTCAATAACTTTTTTCATGCAGTAATTATCTCTATGTGGTATTATCTGAACACTGTTTTTCTTTATTACCCAAAAGATGCAGGAGATATTTATATAACCAGCTGATCCCATTTTGGATGAAGCTGCTTCACAACAGCAGGAGAAAGTTTGTTTTAAATAGCCTTTTTAACAAATGCTGTATGGAAAGCTTACCAGACAGTACTTTTTTCTAAGGGAAAAATTATTCTAAATACTCCTTTGCACTTGATACTTTATGTTTAATTTAAGCACAAAGTAAGTGGAAATGTCCTGCAAATTAACAGAGTTTTAAGCAATTATGCTAAGTGAGTGTTTTTTAATAAAAAAAACTATTCAGAAAATAAGTACAACTGTTCTGAAGTTCCTAGATGATGACTGGACTACTGATTTTTCAGAGTAAAGACTTATCTTAAAAAATAATGTTCCTATCTGGAATACATTCTCATTTCATTGGCTTCTAATTTTCACAGATCGAGATCTTACAAGAGTCACGAATGATGATTCCAGACTGCCAGCGCAGATTAGAAGTTGCACATGCAGATCTCACTCAACTACTAGTAAGTATAGCACCATAACCACTGATCAAGAAATGCTGGTGTTCCTTGATGAACTTGGATAAACATGCTTATCTGCAGTGCAATTGCAGCCTGTTAGAACTGTATTGAAGAATTACTTTTTATAGGTCCCAAGACTAGCATCCTGGCAGATAGCTGTCTTTGCAGTCTTCAGTCTATGAAAACCGTATGTGTTAGAATATTAGAAGCTGTCTTTAAGGGAATGTACACTCAACATACACTTAAATACTGAATGCTAGAATGGACTCTGACTTCCTGTGCTAGTTAAATGATCAGAAAAAATAGTTCACTCATGTTAGGTAGTTTTCTAGATGGTGTAGATGTACATAATACGCTTGTAGTGAACTGAAATAGTCAAAATACTTTGATTACTACTTTTATTATGCTACGGATAAGAAAACAAGACAGCTGAGTCCTTGCCGAGTACTGCTTATATGATTTATTAGTGAGATGAGCAGTAGTGCCACATTTTTTAAGATATGAATACCTGCAGGAATAAGTAGTTATCTTGTACAAATAGATTCAGTGAAACTATACTAAGTTTGGAGATCATAGTGCTTATTTTAAAAGCTGCCTTCTCATCAAGAATTCAGCTACACATGTAAATGCTACTGTGAGGCTAAAAATACATACCCTAAATTAAGCCCCAGACACATTTGATGGCTAAAATGCAAATCCCTTCTCAAAGGAAAACTCAAGGTGTCTAATTCTCAGGTATCATGCCTCTACTGTTTTCCAAATACCTGGCAGTATTTAGGGTCCTTTTCTCATTCAACTAGTTACCTGACAGTTAGCTGGTCTAGATTTCAGTGGCATGCAGAAGTGGTGCTATTGATCCATACAGTGTGCTGTACAAACTTAAAACAAGGAATGGGGAGAGTTACTATTGTTAAGAATTTGGAAGTCTTTAAGGGTTGCTTTCTGCGCTCATCTCACCTTCAATGCTTTTATTAAAATCAACTGCATAGTAGTGTGGTGTTTTGAATTGTCAATCTGCTTAAGTTTTTTCCTACCGGTATTCTTGTTCTGAGGTCTGTTGTTACCGGTTCCAGTTATGATGTCCTTGGTTTTAAATATTTAACAGAATAAAATTAGGTTTAGGTCAAATCTACTTGCACATGACAGCCATTATCCTGGACCTTAAGTAGGACAAAAGAAATTACCTGTGCTTTGAGTCATGTAGAACTAGTGTTTTCAATAATGATATACCCTTGTTTCATAGAATCATAGAGTGGTTTGGGTTGGAAAGAACCTTTAAAGGTCATCTAGTCCAACCCCCCTGCTGTGAGCAGGGACATCTTCAACTAGATCAGGTTGCTCAGAGCCCTGTCCAACCTGACCTTGAATGTTTCCAGGGGGCACCACCTCTCTGGGCAACCTGTTCCAGTGCCTCACCAGCCTCATTGTAAAAAATTTCTTCCTTATATCTAGTCTAAATCTAACCTCTTTTATTTTAAAACCATTCCCGCTTGTCCTATTGCAATAGGCCCTACTAAGTCGTCTGTCCCCAGCTTTCTTATAAGCCCCCTTTAAGTATTGAAAGGCCACAATAAGGTCTCCGGGGAGCCTTCTCTTTTCCAGGCTGAATAACCCCAACTCTCACAGCCTATTCTCATAAGAGAGGCATTCCAGCCCTCTGATTATTTTTGTGACCCTCCTTTGGACCCCCTCCAACAGGTCTATGTCTTTTCTGTACTGAGGGCTCCAGAGCTGGATGCAGTACTCCAGGTGAGGTCTCACCAGAGCAGAGTAGAGGGGCAGAATCACCTCCCTTGACTGGCTGGCCACACTTCTTTTGATGCAGCCCAGGATACGGTTGGCTTTCTGGGCTGCGACCGCACATTGTCGGCGCACGTCCAGCTTTTCATCCACCAGTACTCCCAAGTCCTTCTCGGCAGGGCTGCTTTCAATCCCTTCATCCCCCAGCCTGTATTGATATGGGGGCTGCCCTGACCCAGGTGCAGGACCTTGCACATGGCCTTGTTGAACCTCATGAGGTTTGATTAATTGATTGATAAATTAGGTAGATTGAGCATTAACCTTCCTTTTGTGGCATTTTACTGTTTCCCCAGTCTTTGTCATGTGTAAATTTGGTCAGAAATTATGCTATGTTTTCTTCCTTCACACAAGGTAGTTTGATAGTCTCTTTTTCTGTATGTCTGCAAGTGGGAGAAATAAAGTAATTTTTTCATTATTCTAAGTTAATGGTTCTGTTATTTTTGCTCAAGAACAGTTTATCACTGT
>NW_009198291.1:11736-23554 GCF_000690835.1 Fulmarus glacialis
TCTCCAGCAGCCAATTCCCTCAGGACTCTGGGATGCATCTCATTAGGTCCCATACACTTATGTATGTTCAGGTCCCTCAGGTGGTCACAAACCTGATCTTCTCTTACAGTGGGAGGGACTTTGCTCGCCCAGTCCCTGTCTTGCAGTCCATCCACTCGAGAGGTGTGATAAGAGAGGTTGCCAGTGAAGACTGAGGCAAAAGAGTCGAGTACCTCAGCCTTCTCCTCATCTGTTGTTAGCAATTTTTTTTTTCATAGTTACCTTCTTAAATTTAATCCCATGTCAATTATTTTCAAAGTACTCAAAAATTTTGTTTTTGATTCCAGGAAAATGAAAAAGAATTGGAAGAAGCTGAAGAGTATAAAGAAGCACGTTCCATACTGGAGTCAGTGAAGCTGGAAGCCTAGAAGTTTTTCAGTACTCTCTTTATATGCATTAGCACTGGGTCCATTCCACACTTTCATTTGACTATGGCTCTATTTCTATTGTTGACTTGCTAAGGTTCCCTTTATGCAAACTGGCCTTTCTTTAACTGCAAGATGCATCAAATAAAGGATGTTCTGAAACATCTGTGTGTTCCATATGCAGGCAAAACAGAAAGATTTCCAGTTAATGTCAATTACAAAAAGGAAAAATAAAGCCGATTTAATGCAAGTATAATAGTGTAATAGCTAATATACAGAACTTAATCTGAACAATTCAGGCTAAGAAACAAAGTTCAGCTATGTAAGGAATGTGAGGGACCAATAAATACTTTAGAATGAAATAGAATCATAGAATGGTTTGGGTTGGAAGGGACCGTAAAGATTCATCTAGTTCCAACCCCCCTGCCATGGGCTTTAGAAGCACCTTATATTTGAAATAATTTCAAGCCATTATAGCATAACAGTCTGTACTGAAAAAGGAGATGGACTAAATGACCCTTCAAAGTCACCCATCTTTTTTCTGTGATGCAATTTATCTGTAATTTTATCAAGTATGCACTCCTTGTTTATCTTTGAACCCAAGACAGAATTAAGAGCTAATTCCAAATCTTTCTCAATTTGCCTGGGGTTGATATGTACAGCCCAATTCACACTATTACCATTGATCAAAATTCTGTTACTTTTTCAAGAAACAGAATTTAGTAGCTGACTAGTATGTTGTCAGTTGGATCTGCTGGTAAGAGTTCTAGACTGAATGCTTTTCCTGAAAGCCTAAGTGAGTTTTTTTTGAACAAAGCTCAAACCCCAGAAGATGAAAGAGAACTAATGGGTAACAGAACAATGCTTAATCTGCTTGGAAGACCATAAAACATTATGTACAAAAGCTGTGGTTCTTTCAGATTAGCTTCTCTAAACAGCGAACAGTAAGCTGTGCTGACAAACAAAAAGCTTTTAACATTAGTTTTTCTGGTTTGAAAGTGTTCTGGCATGTTCCTTAAAGGCAACACAAAGCACAGTGTACCTTTTGTGTGGTGCTATATTGAATACTCTTAATAAAATTTTTTGTTAATTTGCCTGAGTTGGGTAAACTGCAACTTCAGTACCTCTATTAGTGTACCTTAAGCATATTGAGAGTAGTAAGTCTAATTCTCCATCACTCTTAAGCACTGCTCTGACAGATAATCAGAAATCTTGTGGTGTTGATAGACTGCAGAATAATCTACTTTTGAAGTGACACCAGATCAGTACTAGACAGCGCTAAGAGGTGAAACCTTTTGTGACGCTACTATGGTTTCATAGGAGTACATGCACACCTTCTTACCAGCATTGTCCTAGGCACATAACTGCCAAACAGACACTGCCCAATTCACAGCACAAATGAACTGCTATTGAGAACATCTGTCTTTGAATACTCATTTCAGCCAGCTGCTTCTATGGACCTTCACCAGGAAAGGTAGCTGGAGTGCACAAAGCAGATCACATCTTAGCTGACTTGCTGCAGTCAGCGTTACAGTAACTCTATGTTTGCGGCCAATGAGTGGAGTGTGGTGAATAAATGCTGAGCTGAAAAGGGGGTATGGGGAGGTGTCAAGTCTGCTGGGTAAAGCAGAATTTAAAATAAAAATTACTCCTCTTCAGAAGAAAGAATACACACTTCTGGAAAACAAACCCACAGAAAAATGATGCACAGTTGCCAAGTACCACAAGAAATGCAGGTCAGCATGAAAGCTAAACAGAGGCATGACCTATAGTGGCTGAAGGAAAGTAGCATTGTGGTATGGCTTAAATTGGCATTTAGAGTTAAAAGCGCATGGGACTGAACAGCTACCATATAAACCAAACTCCAGGGAAAAGTTTCTTGGTGCCATAGTTTCTAGGATAGAGTGGTTTCTCATGTTTCCCTAACGCTTCTCCATCCAAGCTGTTTTCTAGCTCACGTCGATTGCATCATGAACCAAGATAATACTCTCCTCTATCCATTTCTTCTTCCCTCTTACTAAGTTCTTCAAAAGACTGAGCATGTTCGGTTGTATAGAAAATAGCCAGCCTCACTGATGAAAATCAAGGTATGTTCATACCTGAAAGGACTTGCTCTCTTCTTGTCTCCAAATGCCTCTGGAAGTGTCTGACTTCTGAGAGGACAGCAGCATGATACTTGTAAAAACTGTATCAAAAAATTCTGACAAGGCAGCAATAACATAGGACTGGCCCCTGAAGGGTGATTGGCAAGGCCATGCAGGTAACGCATTACTCATGCTAGCAGACCAGTTGATCCAGTGATATATTACAGTAGACTGCATTTGTCCAGCAGTGCTCCGAGTAGCCAGATGCAGATTATTTGTAGAGAAGGTTATTTCTGCTGACAAAACATTTATCATTTAGACTGGATCCAAGTTCCATAGCGAAGTAAAATACAGAACATTAAGCATAAGCAGTAGTATTGTTACTATCCTCTCAGATCCCAAATTCAAAAGGCAAGGTATCACATCAAGTGATACCATATTCTTTCTAATTTTAAAGTTATCTACTCTTTTTGGAGATACATAATCTGCATTAGCAGATTCAAGAGACCATCCCAACAAAGAAAAAGCTAGGCTTTCAGAATGGCATTCACAAAAGGCAATAAACTAAACAAGAAGTTTCTAGCCAGCAGGAAATGTCAAGATTAGGAGAGGAAAAGAAAGGCTTTATCTGCCATCTGGAAGACCTATTTTTCAAATCCTTTCTGCTTAATCTAAGGCAGAGGCTTGAATCCAGATCTGCCAGTTAAAAAACCCAAAACACAGACAGCTGCTCTATTTCCTTAGAATAATGTACTGTTTTGGTAACCGCAGTACCAAAACATCTCCCGCACCTCTGGTGAAAGCCTTCAACTCTGAGCTGCAGTCAATCTCGCACACTCCTGTAACACTGACTGAACTGGCTGTAAAAGCCCAGACTGAGAGCTCTCCCACAGAGTATCTAGCAGCCACGGTTCAAAACATTCTCTTGGGGTGTAGGGTGGGGGGGTGCATTCAAGTCCTTGGTCTAAATCAAGCAAGCAGAGAGGTTCCAATCAAGGAAAATGCTTGACTACTGGGCAATACCTGCCACTCATTCCTAACAGACTGGGGTCCTCAGAATTACCACATTAGTAGGACAGGTGGGTGCACAGCCTCTTACACTGGGTAGTTACGGAGAATTTACTACTAAAATCAAATGGTCTGACCACCCCAAAAGGTGCAGTGCTGTTCAACTGACCTGTGTGGCAAAAGAGGTTGAAGAGGAAGTGTGTGTTTCTAATATGTGAGTGATAGAAGGTTGTTCAATATTTTGAAGGACAAGATTAGAAATCAAAAGGTTTCTGGAGAAAGTTTAGAAAAAAAAATGCATTTCAGTAAGAACATTTAAGTAAGGAAAAATGCAAACTTTCACATGGCAACAGAAATGATCTGCTGCACAAACACAGGAAAAGGCAAAAGCTAGACAGCATTTCTGAAAGAGATGTAAGGGTTTTAGTAAATTATATGCAAATATTAGCCTAGCTCACAAGACATGGGCAACAGCCCTTACACCGTCCTTCATATTAGTAAGGCTTCATCTAGAAGCATTATCACAGCTAGAAGCTACAACTAAAGGAATGAATGAATAGGAAAGATTCAGAGGAAAACAGTGAAAACTACCAAAAAGACTGAAAAACTGTCTCTAAGAAAGATAGAACAAATCCAGATGGTTTAGCCTGGAGAATACTGAGGGCGGTAAAGGTAATAGTCTTCAAGCGTATACAAGATCATGGAGGAAAGAACAAACTTTTGCTTGGCAGAAAGAGTAAGACGCAATAGGCTTCAGTTACAATGAGGGGGAAAAACAAAAGTTGGAAGGGTTCCTCCCTCCTCAGAAAACAACCAAGACAAATGGAGCTCTGGAACAGATTGCCCAGGGAGGCTGTCGGAGATGCATTCCTAGAGGTCTTCTCTTGACCAGGCAGCTCTGTCACACATGACACAGGGAGAGCCGATCCTGCCTCATACTTACGCATTAGGGAAAGGCATCTAAGGTGGATGGAGCAACCATGCTTCCCTCGGCAGAACTCATCCCTTCAGGCTCACCCACTCACACAGAAGAAGGCAAGATTCATGACACAGCTGAAGTGAACTACTCTGAATACAGTGAAGAGCTGACCCCAGAGCGCCCTCAAAGGAGAGGATTTCAGTGATACATACCAGACCTTTCAGAGCATGCACTGTATGTTAGAACGCAGTGGATTCAAAGCAGCTGAAATTGGTCCTCCTGAACAAAAGGACTAGATTATGATCCAGATGAAGAATTTTGTCTGGCTTCTCACTTCTATTCATTTCTGAACACCCACCACTAACGCAATGCCAAAAATACCTCAAATTCCCACTTGTCAGTGGTGTTTATTTTGTGCACAAGTGACTCGTTCAGGCAAAGATAAGAGGCCAAAAGTTTGGACTGAAGCTGGAAACTGAAGAAAGGAGCTCACAAGGCACCAGAAGTGTACTGTGGGCCCTGCTGGAAGCAACTGTGGCAGAGAAGCAGCAAATTTAGTTGAAAGTTTCACCCTTAGTACAGACTCAGAGCAGGACTACAAGCTTGAGGAAAAGAAAACATGCTGTTTATGGCCTAACCATCTTAACGGCCCTCCTCCCACCTGATCTCGCAGGGCACCCACTCTTTATAAGGAGCCAGGACTACACCACAGACAGAAAACACAAAGGAGAACCGCTTACTGGGTTCTCTTCCATGTGCAGTCTTAGCTATACTCTGTTATTATATATAACACAGGCCTCATGATAAATCCAAGTGATGCTTAGGGCTTCAAAGGAGATGACACATGAGATATGAAACCGCCACCTTCTCCCAGTTTTCTAAATACGTATTCAACCACAGTGAACAAAACAACACTTGAACTTTGAAGATTACTTGCTAGCATGTCCTAGGATCCAGCATTTTGGGTCAAATGTCACTGGAACTCACCAAAGTCGAAAATCTAGAACTGCTCAGCATAAACATTACCTTTAACAGGAGGAAGGAAAGCTTCAACTTTACAACAGTTTTGTTTCCTTATTGTTCTGAAGTTCCTGTAGATGTTGCATTAGGTGGAAGGAAACCCAATGACACATAGAAAGAGCCTCAATTAGTAAGGTTAACAGAAGCTGAATAGGTTGAAATTGGAAAAATAAGCACATTATTTATGTATCAATTACCACTTGCTCCCCATTTCAACAAAAGGAAATAAAATTTTCTCATCCTTCCTAGCAATCCAGAGGCCTCCTCCTGCCCCAGCATAATTAGTGGTAAATTTCACCATAGCTCTCCATAAGCAATCAAAAAGGCTACCTAATTAAAAAAGTAATTAGTTTACACAGATAGATGTGAGTGGGTAGATTAGTTTATGAAAATAAAATGAAATTCCTCTGGATGCTTTTAGTGACTTGGCTTCCTACTGTTTTACAGCTTCTACACGTTTCCAAGGGAGCGAGTTAAAAAAAAAAAAAAGACTCCATTTGCAAATGAAGATGGTACCTTTCAAAAACAATTGATCAGATATGTCAATTTAATAATTTGTTCTCTGTTTTCAACACAGAAGATAAACTTCATATTTTTGCATAAAAATCAATGTCTCCACAAAAGGACTAACACATGTTACATTTCATTCTCTCGGGTCACTTACACAATACCTACCCACTACGTCATCTAGGTGCCAAGCTGAACCAATGCTGAACCTGGAAAAGGAAGGCTTGAGAGCTCTCATCCAGCACACCACAGGATTTGTAAGAAGCCAGAACAGCTCTGATACCAGACCGGACCAAGGGCTCTTTCCCCCAAGCATCCTGCCACCAGCAGAAGCCAGGCAAAACACCCTGGACAGGAATGCAGTTTTCTCAGGGTGAGGATCACACTCCGTATGTGCTGATTCCTCCAATGTCCCAAGGTGCAGGAAACTCGATGGCATCATTGTGGCAGCAGGGAGCTGTATTCTCACTCTCTTGAGCTGGGGGACTGATGGGGGGGCACAAAAGCCAATAGCCAATACTCAAGGGAAAAATGTAACAAGTACAACAGCAATCCTTGATGACAACTAAAGCCTCCCTCACAGGCTTTATCATGGCCAATAGCTACTGATGGAGCCCATCTCCATGAACGCACCAAACACTATTTGTGACCTTCAAAAAAAATTGCACTAAAAACTCCAATCAGCAGAAGAGCACAAGCTGCCTTCTAAACAGCGTTAAAAAAAAAAAAACAACCCACACAGAAAAACCCCGACTCTCAGCTGAGCAAATTAAACAGCTGTTAAACTTAAGTTTTATACTCCTTTAAGAAGGTATACATGAAAATGAAGTTTTAAACAGTGATACAAAAAACCCAAACAACTACTTATACTGAATTCTTTAACTGATTTGTTTGTAAAGGATCCAGAGACTAACTGTCATTTTGTTTGCCTTTGCTACTTCTGGAGTGCTGCCGCTGCTTTGAGGAATATTGAGTCAACTGGAAATTTCTAGCTAATGTGGACTCATGAGGACCCAAGCTTGAAGACATCTAAAATTCCACAGGTACTCTCAGGCGCAGTAAATGGAGCTAGTAGGGGACAAAAAAAAAGAAGCTTTTGGAGTGATCAAAATGAAGCAATTTTCACAGTAAAGCTAGCAAACCTCAGATTACTTGGTCAAACCAATTTTACATCAGTAACTATCAACATTATCTACACACTGTTCAGCAGCCTACATAAAGTGAGATGGTGAACCTAGTCCATTTCTGAATATTATTGAGCATTTACACAGACAACATCTAAAAAGCCATCACATTAGGTCCTCACTGTGCCAGGGGCTGTACAAATAAAGGAGAACAATAACCCAAACGAGTTTGTGGTCTCAATGATCGTGTGAACATATGAATGAGAAAGCAAAAACTCTGAAAAAAGAGGTAACCAAGACTCTTAGCCAGGAGGAAATGATGATGGCCACACCACCTGGCTACTACTGGAAATCAGTTTCTTTCCACAGATAGGCAGAGCTGAGACTGCATTAAACTGGAAGGAGGACAACCAGTGTTCTCTCTTGGCCTTCGACCCCAGCCCCTGTGTAACAACAGCTACATACAACAAATGAAAAAAAATTGCACTCTTACAAGAGCAAAGGACAGCTGGGAGAGCAGAGGTGACAATTAAAATGCTGTAATATCATATGGCAAATGGGATGCTGCTAAATTATGAAGGGTTCCAAGGCAGAGCCATTTCTTTTATGGGTAACAGAGGGGCGAGAAGGGAGAACCCATATCCTAAATATGGGTTTAGACTCTCCTTTAAAGTAGCCTAGAACTGAGCTGACATGGGAACTAAACTACCTTCCTATTGTTAAACTATTGTCTTATCATTAAAAGGAGTACTGCCAGAGCAATGTCAAGACATATCACAGAAATGAGGAGTCAAGGTAAGAAAGGTCAGACAGTTTTACCAAGACTATGCACGTCCTGTGGATAAACAGAAGATTCCAGTCTCTTCTGCACCAAATACATCACCTTTCAGAAAGGCTCTTATTCACTTTTAATGAAAAACTCAGCTGGAGCTAGACCAATACTCTATTTAGACTTCCAAATATCAAACTTTACCCAAAAATTGCAACATCAACAGCTACCTATCATCAAGAGCACTTCACAGCTGCCTTAACTTCAAAGAGATGTGCTACTCCTCATATAGAGGTCCTTCAGAAACAGACAATCTACTTTCAAGTTTTAATTCTCCCTCATGAAGCTCAAACAGGAAAATGTAAAAAATAACGTTCTGTAGCTTCACAGGCAACAGCAAAACTCGCACACTGGCCAGATGCTTGATGAGCCAGACACAGACAAACCGTACTTTGTTTTAGAGTGATTACTAGGCAGAGCAGTAAACCGCTATTGGGGCCAGGTTACCAACAGCACCGCAGTTTTGTTTTGTTGTTCTTCAGCACAACTTTAGTTCACTTTTCCACAAAAAAAAAAAACACCTAACTGAAGTTTTGTTCTCCCAGTGGTGATGTCAGACTATTTCAATTTAATACTTCTGCCCTCTGGTGAAAGTTAACTCAACAAACTATGCTTAACTGAAGAAGCAAGAAATACTTTATCCTTAAAAAGTTTACACTCAAACATACAAGCTTCAGAACTTCTTGACAGTTTTAAGCACAGAACTTAATCATCCCAGGATATTTTAAGTATGCAGTATGTTGTATTACAGGTAGTTAAATACTGTTAACCAAGCAGAAGCAACTGTTCTCTTACAAGGGAAAAATCACATGCATTGCAAGATTAACCCATGAAAAAGGTACTTTCAATCTCTAGCTGTTTTTTTTAAAGTCTTCTGCACTAGAACTCAGGTTGTCAACGATGTTAAATCTGACTGAAGTGCCCAGGTGGAGAGGGCAGGATGAACAGGGATAAGAGCTGGAGAGCCTATTGCCAGGTAGTTAGACTAACTCTTGATGCACAAGAGTTGGGCTCCAGGCAGAGAATGAATCCAAATGCCTTTCTCAAGCCAAAGAGAGAATCACGCCCTACCTTCTGAAACCCAGCTGCCTGAAAGCACATACACTGTGCCAAAAAAGGAATCGTGGCAAGATGATCACAGAGGAGAGATCACAAAGAGCATGCTTTGCAATCCAGGATAAAGACCTTATAAAGATGTCATAAGACAAAACATTCACCCCATCAGCTACTTTTTGAGCTACAACTAGGTGAGAGAAGTTTTACCAACAGACAAGCCTTCTTTGAGCTCTTATTCCCACTAGGAATCTCAATAAGCAGTCCAAGGAGCCAGCTACTGTTTTCAAACATTGAGTTCAAAAAGGAACACACTTACCCTGACTGTATTGGGCTATTTTATCTCTGCCTCTCTAAATCTCCCCCTGCAGAGCTGAAGGAAGGCATACTCTTAAGACAGCATAGGAGAGAAGAACAGCAACAGCTGGGAGCCATCCGAAGAAAAGAAGGCCATTTGCAGGAGCTTTCCTCCCCCAGCATGTCACCATCCCCTATGCTAGGCTCTCTCTCCTGCAACCCCTCACTGCTTCATTAGCTGTAAATGATGTGGCTTAGGAAGGAAGCAGAACTTTAAGATTCGGAGAGGCCAGCATTGCACATGGAGACTTGATCTGCTGATTACCAGCAACGAAGCCCCACATTGTGTTCTGGCTCGTGCCCCAGTTTGGACACGCCAACATGTGACTTTCTCTCTAGTTCCTCACCCTCAAAGAGTGGAAATGAATAACACCACCATCCTTGCCACCCTTGCCTCCAACGCTAAAAAAGAAAATCCAGTACCTTCAGTCTAAAACCACTCTCACACTGCCATTGGTGGACCTGCCATCATCAGAGTATGAAAAGGGCAGTAATTATGACAGAGTTGCTGGACTCACTGACCCAAATGGCCTCTTTCAGCCCAGTCTTACAAATGCTACTATTGCCATCATGTTCTGCGTTTTCTGTGGCTACAAGGCTAAACTCTTTCATGCCATGACTCTCAGATGTGCTTTCATCCAAGTGTACCCATAAGTAGCTACTATTCTAGGCTGAAAGTAACCCACCTAGAGCAGACTTCATTTATGCCAGGTGAAGGTAAACCTATTCAGGCACTTACCATACTTGTGACATGTTATTGCTCCACTGTGTTGACTGGAAGCCTCTATTAATCAGATGAGTTCAGTTCCCCCAGTACTTGTCACTAGGGGATGAGGCACCTGCAGTCTGACCAGCTGTAAGCATGAGCACATGCTGCTCTTTCAATAAGGGAGGCAAAGAAGGTTCCAGGGCTCTAATAATTTCATGCCTGGTCACTACTCTACACCTAAATAAAATACTTTTTTTGTACAGTACTCTAATCCCCAAACACTATTTCTCCCAACACACAAAGTATCTTTTGCCCATTGCAAAATTTGATACCTTCTTCTCAACTGGAGCATAAAGAAAAAATGGCTTTCAGTTCTCTAGCTTCTCTAGCAACAGAGGATACAAAATTCTGGGTGCTGAGTCTCAGCTCCCCATATAGCACCCTGCTTACAGTAAACATCTACTATAGTTAGCCTGGGCTTTCAGTTGAGAAGGGACAACTAGGTTTAAACACGAAGAAATCGACAAGACTTATATTGAGGTTTGTACAATTCCTCGCTACAGCTGGAACATGAGAAAACTGTCCCACATTCATGACAATCTTGGGAGGCAGAGATGCTTCTTTTTGCAGAATGTCAATTCAAACATTGCAAGCCATGACTGAAATATCAGCTACTGGCCAGACTAATCAGGAGAGAGGCCTGCAGGCAGAAGAGTTTGTGTCTATGCAGAGCATACAGATTAAGCAAACAATGGTAGAAGGTCTGAAAATTAAACCCAAACAGAAAGCTGAAAAAGAGTGTTTTTTTGAGAAAACATTTATTTACTGCTTTCCAGCCAGTAGCAGAGTCTCCTAAGAATCCTGATTTTTTTTTTCTCTAAACATGATTTGCAACTTCTTCCAACAGAACCAATCATCCAAAAACCCAAAACGTTTTTTCCTAGAAGAAAAAAACCAAACAAACTACAATCTTAAGAGAGCTGTCCCTCAGGGCTACTTTGGAATTTCTAACATGTTTATGGTCATAAACATAAGTACTACCAATGAGATATCCTGAACTACAGTCTGGCTGGCCCTGGCACATCTCCATCATTTTACAAAGTACCAAAATGGGAGACAAACTTCACTGTTTGGGATGTATAAATATAAGCTGTAAATAGTTTAAGACTACAACACGCTCTAGATACACAAATAAACTGAAAACACAGAGGTAAGCCAGTCAAAAAAAAAAACCCAAAAACCAAACCCTCACCATGGCAGAAGAGCAGGATGAGTCCTCAACCCAGGGGCCAGCACTGCTCCTGCGACTCTCCGCTCCCCTACTACCGAGCGCAGCCCTCCCACATTTTCGCTAATGTCACACAGACCTTTTTCCGAATCAAGAAACTTGACCTTTACCGTCTATTGCAGGTATCAGGCTGAAAGGTGAAATGGTTTTGGTGATAATGAGAACAAAATGTAGATTCCATCTCCTTTTTAAGTTACTGAGAGCATAAGCAAAGAAAGAAAAATACCCTGGCCTTTATTTTATTTTAGTATTTCATATGCAAGCTGTTTTTCTTGATTAGATGATAGAACACCAAGACGTGCCCAATTTTACACTATTAAAAATAAAACAAAAAGCTGGGGGCGAAAGCAAAACAATGCTTTTCCCTCTGTCACAGAGCAGAGCCAGCATGTAATTTCCCCAGGGAACGTGCGGCAGCCCATTCTCCCATGTGCTTCCCTTTCATTTTATGTAAATACAGCGCTCTGCTCTCAAACAGGCCCGTTCCCTCAGAGGTGCGGCCGCGCTCCCCGCCCC
>NW_009198292.1:0-22414 GCF_000690835.1 Fulmarus glacialis
GGCGGGGCGCCTGCCTGCCGGGCCGGGGGGGCGTCTCTGGCCCGCGGGTGGGCAGGAGGGATCCCACGCCCGCGTGTCGAGAGAGTGGCGCTTCTGGTTTGTTTATTTTCGGTTGTGGTTTGTTGTTGTTATTGTTTCGGTTTTTTCCATAAGGGAAGAGAAGATGTGCCAGCCCTTCCCAAGGCTTCCCTTGATGCAAGGCTAGCAGATGGCGTGTTCTTATTTTACTTATTTCTAGCCCTCCTTCTGTTTCTAATTCTGCCTTTTTGGAGATTAGCATCAATATGTATCACTTTCTTAAAAAATACATTTGTTTTGGAAAGGGCTAAGTAACAAAAGCATGGATCGGGACTTAAACCTCATCTTAAACTTCATCTTCTATTCCAGGGGTAGTATCTAGATTGCTCTTATGTAGTTATGTTTGCTCCATACCTGTTAGCAGGTCGGCAGGTGTGACTGAAGATGGAAGGTAAAAATGGTGCAAAGAGCTATTGCGGAAGTTCTCTTCTGATGACAATTATTCTGTCTTTCTTGCAGTTATATAGACAATCACCCTGCCATCTCAGCACTGTTATCTAACGTACAGAATTCATTACTGAAGGTGCCAAGGCTCAAGATCTTGGAGCAGAATTCTAACAACCAGTTGTCAGGACCTTAAGAAGAAACTTGCCTTTCGGGGTATATTATTCCAGAATGTCTGCTGCAATGTCATTTGAAGTAGCTTGCACTGGGTACTGCCATTAATGGACTGCTGGCCTGACTATGATGCGGACTCCTGAGTTCCTGTATTTGTAATTTAAACATACAGCTCTAACATGAGACACAGCTTCAAAGGGTTGCTTTGTAGGAAAATAATTCCTACAAATAGTATTAGACATAATTTCTGCACTTCATCTTGTCATTTTTCTGTTAGCCAAACTCTCAGCTACCTTCTTTAAGAGAAGAAGAAACTTTGCTATTACTAGAGCCTGCCTACCCTCAGGAAGCAGCTGAAGGTTGTGACAAGTATGTAGTATGGGAGGCCATAATGTAACTATATATTTTTCTGATTTTCATAGCTTTTAGTTTCAGCCTTCCAGTGTTCTTATTCTGGGTGTGGGAAGAAGAGGGCATTTCTAAGGCCGTGTCTTCCCTAGGAGTGCATTGCAGGTATAGTATGTGTTGGGCTTTTAGCAGTATAGATTTCTTTAGCCCCAGCATGTTCTCTGATCACTTACTTTACTTTCTTTTCTCTGATGACTTACTTTACTCTTGAGAGTGAAACAGACTGTATTAAAAAAACCACAGTTTTGCAGGTTCCGACGTATTTGTTCTATGGGCTTCACCCAGCACAGCTGACTTGTTTTGGGATTCAGTCCCTGGGATAGCTAAGTTTTTGTAAGATAAATATGGCTGAGGAACTTTTAATTCTTGAAAAAAATGCTGTTTATGAATAGCCTTTAGCTTGTAGTTTGTTTTGCTTTTTTTGGGTGGAGAACGATGTCTGATACGTTGGTTTTCTATCTACATTTCATTCTTCGAATAATTTGAGATGTTTCTATTCTGAAAGTCTCAGTTAGCTCACTGGCAGTGTAAAGAGATATGCAACTATTCCACATGACTCAGAGGGGCATTGATTTAATTACAGATAACAACCATACACTTTGTTATTTTATCTTGGTTACCCATTTTGCTGAACTTCATAGAATTGGGCATTACATTTTTAGCAGATCAATAAATCATGTTCCTATTTCGCAAGTTTTGTATGTACGGTAAGGAATTATTACCTTGTCTGACAGAATTCATAACAGAGTTAGAAATTACTTACGCATTGTGCTCTCCAGATGAATCTACCATATACTTTACTCAGTAATTTTAAGTATGAAATTATTCTACTTTAGGTAATTCACTAAGATTGGCTGACCTGTTCTCAGTACTCTGACTTGCTCAGCCACTGAAGAAAGGAGCTGAATGAGACAAGTGCATTCTGCCCCTTCAGCTGCATCCATGTCCTCAGTACTTTTAAAATACCTTTGATTCATTGATGGCATTCACAGCAGTAGTAAAAAAAAAAAAGAAATTTAAAGAAAAGTAAAATATCTGTACTATATTTCTGCTTCAACTAATTTCTTCCTTGCTATGGCTTAGGTTTTTTGGCATCTTTTAACCTACCCTAAAGGACTCAACAGCCATGCCTAGTATGATATTGTTCTCTTGTAGTTGGTGCAGAGGACTGAAAGATTGGATCATGGAAACTTTCCTGAAACTTCCTAAAAAATGAGCCTAAGGCAGATGAAAAATTTTAGTTCAGAAGATTCTACAAAGTAACATGTCAGTTGATGCAAAGAATTGTTGCCTATCTTTTCTACTCTGTAATGCGTTATTAAACGTGCATACTTTAGAGTTTTGCAGGGAATAAACCGTGGCTTTATATTAGGCTTTATTTTGCTAACCTAAATGTGTGATAAACATAGCAAATGTGAAGCTGGGAGTTTAATAGAATTCTACAGATTGCTTAACAGATGCAGCAAACCTTTGATGACTAGATTTCCGTAAGGACAAACATGGCCTTCTTTGTTGTCTTATACTGATGGAACTTTCTTTAGATTCAGAGAAAGTCCCCTTTTGTTCTTAACTATTTTTGTAGTTCCTCAATGGAAAAGGTGTTAAAAACTGCCTGTGGCGCTATGGAAGCATGGAGACAAAATAGTCATCTATTGAGACCCTCAAGGAACTATTGGGCAAAGTGATGGAAATGAAGAGCTTGAACCATCACTTCAGCATGGCGGCAGCTGAATCTGACAAGGACTCTGGATATTCAGGTTTAGAAAACCACTGCATTACCTTTCATTACCTTTTTTTTGTGTTATCTTGCTCAGACTTTGCTTTTATTGGTGATGTTTGACAAATCTGACTCTAGCCCCTTACAGTTTGTGTCTCATTACCTGGGAGGGCCTTTGTATGCAAGGCAGGTTGCATCTGCAATCATCCTACCATCAAACTTTTTTGGAGTGGAGCTTTATGTAGTTACAAAGTTCATCCTGTGAATTTGAATGGCATGGGAATTCAAAATGTGCCTAATAGAGAAATGAATGGAAGAATCTCAGACTTCAGAGTCTAGAAGTGGGGATGGCAAAATTACTTTTTGTTCTTTGCAGTGATGAATGAACTGTTGGATTATGCCATATAATGTCTCTTATGATTTGACCAGATTGTCAGTAGAGCCTGATAAACCAGAGAGTAATTATTACAGCATCAGTAAAATGTAGACATGGTGTACCATTTTAATACTCAACAAAACTGTGCAAAGATTGCCTTTAAAAGAAAAAAAAAAAAGCTTTTGTGAGAGATACCTGCTTTATTGGGTTTGTAGACAGAAGATACCAAGACACTAAACGCCTGCAGCACAGACTACATCTGTGGCAATGCTGGAGCCCGTAGTTCTTTCCTGCACCAGGTTTTAGAGCAGTTTTCATGATAGTGCACAGTCCCTTGGAGACTAAATACAAAAGAACAGAAAGTAATAAATTTTTTGGGAGATGATATCTGCATGAGAACTGGCCTGAAATATAAAGCCTTTTATTAAAGGCTATTTGATGGCTGTCACAGCAGGTCTAATTTTATTGGTATTCCAGAACTAAACTTGGTTCTTCTTTGTGGCTTGGTTGAAATCAGGCAGAATAGTAGAACTGAAAGGAGGTAGCAAGCATGCTGCATGTGAAACAACTAACAGCTGAATTTTACATCTGGCAGATGGAAGTTCAGAGTGCCTGAGTGCTATGGAGCAGACTGACTCAGAGGACGTGCTGAATGCATTGTGTTGGAACGCAGAGGATGGGCCTTGGCAATGCCCAATGACCACAAGCAACTCTTTTCCTGCACTTTCTCCTATGGTTGTAATGAAAAATGTGTTAGTTAAGCAGGTAGGGAAGAAATAATATATTGAAAAATATTGCATGTTCTTAAATTGTTTTTTTAAAAAATATTTTTCTTCTCAGTAAGATTTTACAAAGTTGTTGCAGCTCAGAAAGTAACAGGTAACTTGAAAAGTTCTGTTGTGACAAGTCTGTTCTTTTGAGGGGCAGCTAGAATCATTAAGATGAAAAAAATGTGAAATGGAGAAGCTCTGCTACATCTACTAAACCTCGTTGTCTCAAAGGGATCCCCAAAAAATAGATCTTTAAGAATGTTGTATAAATGGCACCAAAGATCAAAACAAAAAAAGTGAGTGTTTTTCATTTTGAAAGCTGATGTTTTCTTTTTCATTCAATAAAGACAGTAAAGTAGGATGATAGGTTTTGCTTCCTAGTTCTTAGGTCCTAAAAGTGCTTTATTTGCAATGGGAAACACTAATCCAGAATGTTATAAATGAAAAAATTAAATCCGTATCTGAAATTAGCTGTGGTACTTGTACTTTACCAGTTGTTTCTCTTAACTGCATGTGATGGCTCACATTGCAACAATTACGTTCCCTGTTTATGTCCTCCACTATGTTATGTGTTGTTCCTCCAGTACATCTGTGAGACTCCTAGCTTTTAGATTGTAACAGAAGATATAAGAGCTCCAAGTTCAAAGTATTGCCATATTATTAGACCTCTTGCTCTGTATTCACTCATGTTTTCTGAGCAGAGCAAAAGTTCTTCAGCGTTTTTTATTAGAATACTTCCAAGAATACAGTGAGAAGGGGAAAAAAGAATGTAAATCCTGATTCTTTTTCTACTGAATCTGTTATGACAACAGGCAAAACCTATTAAATTCAAATACTCTGTATCAATGCTAACACAGGTATGGGTTTCTGTTAATATTTAGCAGATTATGCATTTGTGGGGGAGATGGTTCTGATCTCTGAGCATTGTGCTTTATCTTGACAAGAAACAATTTTATTTTATAGTCATGTTCCTAGATGTGTGGACAAAATACTGTTCAAACAAATGCTGAAGTTTTCATGTAGTAGGGAGTAGGCAAGCTTCACCAAAGGTTGATAGCCTTTGGCCCAGAGCTCAAAAATTAAACACTGATTGCAGTGGTAGTCTAATGTTAAACTCCAGGTTGTGTTGCAAACAGTTAGGAGAAGTAGCTATTATATATGTTTAAAAAAAAAAACAAAAAACAAAAAAAAACCAAACACAAGACTGGTAGTGTAGCAAAAAGGGAATTTGGGGAGGAAGAGTTGGAGGTAGATAAAATTACCAGACTCAGTTGGCTTGAGCAGTGCGTCATAACATCTCAGTCTAATTATGTATGGTTAAGGACAATAATGTTAAATTGAAAAATGTTTACTGCAATAAACAAAAGCAACAAGTCTAGGTCAGAATAATAATGAAGTGCCTTTCTGCCTGCCTCCTTCCATTATGCCCAGTTACCTCAGATAGTCACGCTGGACATCTTTTTAAAATGGTCTTTTCAACACAGTGCTCAGTTGGGCTCACTGGACCCAAAAAAAAAGCAGCATCAAGTTACTGCTGTTTATTTGTTCCAGTTTCAATTTCAATCAGCATCATTCTGTCTTAGAACGACTGTGATCCTGCACAGTGATGGTTACCTGCTGTCCCAATTTCAGAGTGTAAACAGCTAACAATAATGTTACTTAAAAAAAAAAAAAAATCAAGCAGGGATTAATTCTCTGAAACGCAGTACTGCTTTTGTCAAGGTTTCTGTAAGTCTTGTAAAAGTCCTTAATAAGTAGGAAGGCTTTTTAGACAAGTGACACTGATACATGCAGGATGTTAGCTTTCATTTAAAAAAAAAAAAAAAACCAAACAAAACCACTTTGCAGAATTAGTAAAATAAACATGTCCTTTTCTGCTAAAAATGAGATTTTGGGTAGGAGAACAAGAGCAGAACACAATGTGAGTGGAAAGGAGAAGAAAGTAGGTAACAGAGGTAGGAAAAACCCAAAAACTAGATAAACAGTTACCACAGCTCTTTTGGCCTCAATGGGCTCTGCTGTGGTAGATACTGTACAATTGTGCAGTAAATGTCAACTTCTGACCCCAAAACCTTGCTCCTTAAGGCTGCATGTTCTGTCCTGTGTATGTATAGCCATGGTATTTATATGGTTCCTCACTCCTAACATCTCCAGGTACTTTTCTTTTGAATGTGTTTGTCCATCCTTCTGTGATAAGGTAGTAATATTTATTTTTTACAGGTAGTTGTTCTGTACCTCTATTCCATAAGCATCTTGCCCACTGAACCAAATAAATTCTGTATCAGAGTAGGTAATTGAATCTGATCTCCAAGTCTCAGTGTCCTAATCAGTGGGTAATACCCACTTTTGACAAGTTCATGTCCTTTACTGTGGGAATGGACTTCAGAAAAGCATGTTAGCATTGTAACAGAACATGTTGTTCTGTACCTCTATTCCATAAGCATCTTGCCCACTGAACCAAATAAATTCTGTATCAGAGTAGGTAATTGAATCTGATCTCCAAGTCTCAGTGTCCTAATCAGTGGGTAATACCCGCTTTTGACAAGTTCATGTCCTTTACTGTGGGAATGGACTTCAGAAAAGCATGTTAGCATTTGCCAGTTTAAATCTTACGAGACTGGTGGAAAGGAGATGGATTTCAGATAACTTCGTATAGTACCAAAAAGAATAAAATGTATTTGTGCTAGCTAAAGACTGTGCCTTGGAAAAGCAGCTGACAGTATGTTATATTAGTATAATTGTAGTGGTGATGACTTAAATATATTTAAGAAGTGAGATTTTGCTTCAGAAAGAAATAATATCTCTTGCTAGACCATTTGATGTATTTGGAGAAAAGCAGACATGCTTTTTGGCCAGGAGATCTCATGAAGATCCATTAGTAATGTATTGGAGGAGGAAGAGGTAATGTCTTTTAAAAATTGATGGATTCCCCTATATGGTAGAATATGGCTTGTGGGAGGGAGCTAAAACTTGGGCATTTTTCTTGAAATACAATGCTTTTAAGGTTTATCGGTGCACACCATTTCACCAGAGGTGTGAAGTTAAACTGCTCTGGGCTTACAACAGGCTTTTTTCCTTGCATTGGTTGATATTCAGCATCTTTTTTTCTACTTCATGGTTTTAAATTTATTGAAACTGTGTATTGTACTTAAGGTTGCAAGACTTACTGAACAGCTGTCGTATATTTTAAATAACCATTTCAAAAGCTTGCTATAAGAATAGAATTGACAAGATTAGAGTTTCTGCCTTTCAACAAAGAGGGAGTCTGAATTGTTCCTAAAATGTCTGTGCAGTCTTTCTTTGACTGTTAAAAATATTTCATAACCACAATGATTAATTATTTTTTAACTTTTCTATATACTTGTTGTTCGAGCCCAAGTCTGGGTCGAACTTTTACATAAGCGTTGTACAATATAAGCGTGCACTGTAATCCTCATTTAGGAAACCATGTATAAATTCAGATTGAATTGTTTTTAAATGTATCTGCTGTTCCATAGTAAAAGGATTATGGATGACAGCTTTGATTCTAGTGCTATGCTCTGTTGACAGAAAAAGAGAAGGATGAGTTTGATGGAAAACTGTTCAGAACGTATTAATTGGACAGTGTATATCAAATATGGAGAAATGGCACAGTCCACCTGTTTCATTTAAGTTTTTTTGATCCTCTTCTACACTGTTGTTGTAAGACTTCTGTTTTTTCCCCATTTGTGCTTCTCAGGGAAGTTCATCACAGCTCCAATCTTGGACTGTGCAGCCATCCTTTGAAGTGATTCCAGCTCAGCCACAGCTAGTGTTTCTTCATCCATCAATCCCACCTCCCATTAACCCTCACCCTGTTGGGAAAAAGAGAAATGACTCCACTAATTATCTGCCCATCCTGAATTCTTATCCCAAAATAGCACCGCAGCCCTGCAAAAGAGATCACTCCTTTGATCTAGAAGAACGTCAGGAAACCAATTGCCATAAACGACTCTGCACAGAAGCACCCAAGATGGAGACTTCTCCTGTATCGACGAGCACGGGCTTGCCTACTAGTCCTTTTGCCCACCTACCAGTTAGCTTTAAGACCCCTCAGGATGCTAACCAGCAAAGTTCTTCAACTCTGGTGACAAGTGGAAAACTGTCAGCTCTTCCTGGTTTTCATCGTGTTTCCAGTGACACTCAGAAAGTGCCGGATTTGACTCCCCTTTTGCCTTTTGGAACTCTGCAGGCAACAAAGTGCACCCCTCATGAGAGTGAGAGTGCAGCACAGACTACGATGCAGTCTGCAGTGTGGAGCCCCCCATTGATACCAGAAGAGATTTGCACTACCCCTGAGCTGCTCTTGCAACAACAAAGCAAGTGCAGACGCTTTCAGAATACACTTGTTGTGCTACGCAGGTCAGGATTGCTGGAGATCACTTTAAAAACCAAGGAGCTCATTCATCAGAACCAGGTGACTCAGGCTGAGCTGGACAGGCTGAAGCACCAAACACAGCTTTTCATAGAGGCAATAAAGAACAATGCTCCACAGTCGTGGGCAGAGCTAGAAGCATCTCTAACAGGATCTGATAAAGCTGATAGCAACCTTGAAGACTCCACTTATTCCAACATGTAGTAAAAAGCTGTTGGTCAAGTTATTTCTGTGCCTCCTATTTCCTGTCTCAAGCTTTTACTTGAGCATTTTCTGAGTCCAAGACTTGCGAAGTGGCATGCCATTAACAACTTGTCTTAAGAGCCAGTTGTGGGACTGGAATAGCTTGGTGGGGTCTTGACAGAGTGGGTACTTACTACTTCAGTGTGACCTTGAACTCCATGCTAACTCTGTGTACTTCCTTGGACTCGAGAAGCTCAGATGTGCTCTGCTGGCATGTTCCCATTCTTGCTGTGAAAAGACAGTCATTTGCAGCATTCTGCAAGCAAGCATCTTCCTATTCCTATCTTCAGATAGTCAGTTCTGAGAATGGAACAGCACAACAGACCCCAGTGTTGGGCCATCATCAGCTGCGAGTAGATGAAGGGAGTTGGTGTGAGGAGAGAGAACTTATGTTGGTGGGGTGGTATCTTCAGGCTGGAGCTGTCCTTTGTTGCAGCAGAGAGTCTTCTATATTCATTGCAGTCTTTGGTCAAAGTGATGAGTGTCTTAGGACCCAAGTGAAATGATGTGTTTTGATGAGTATACTTTTGATTTTGATCTGTTCAGCTGAGTGAGTGAAAATCACAAGGCTTGCACTGGAAGTGTTTGTTCCAAAGCCATATTTATTAATGGCTAACAAGTGTACAAGGCAAGTGGCTTTGGATTTTCTTGGTAGCTAACAGATTAAACATTGTTATTAAAGACTCCAGTGACTTTTTTTTAAAACAGTACAAGGAATATATTCATTCACCAGGATTAATTTGGCAAGACTAGTTGCATGTTATTTGATACATATATCTTTAGTTTACAAGCCTAAACTTTTTTTCTGTGAAATCAGGTTGCTAAGTATAAAAAAAAAAAAAAAAAAAAAAAAAAAAAAAAGGGGTAAAAGGAAAAGGAGCATAGTGGGCTGTGGTGAAACAAGTCAAGTTCCTCCCCCATCCCCCTTCCCTCTCTTTTTTATTTAGAGAAATCAGGTGAATGTACCTGGAGAAGGGGGGGGAAGAAGGGGGGAAAAAAGAGAGGGAGAGAGATGTCATCTTGGATAATCTCCCTAAAAATTTTATCTACCTGAATCTGAACTTAAAAAAAAAAAAAAACCAAAAAAAAACCAAACAAAAAAACCCCAAAACATTTTTCCTCCACATAAATTTATATCATTCCTAGCCTATTTGCCTTGAGATACAGCTAACAGCACTGTGTGCATAAGATATTAGGCCTTACTAGTAGAGATCCACGTAGTCGTGTTACAAAAGCTGTTCCACAGATATTTATTTCATTTCAGTTTATCTAGACACTTAACTATGTCACTCCTTCCAATCTGAAGGGTTTTTTTCAGAGGCAGTCTGTGTAGAGAACTAAGAATGGCTTTGTCTAATAATGTTAAGGAATCTGGATTGTTTATGGTATGTTCTTTTCTGCATGACACTGTTTTCAAAAAACTGTGCAGTCTAGGTGACTGGGTATTTTGATGCTTTGATCACTTCTGTCATCTGTTTCAGATTCATAAAAAAAGAAACTTGAAACTAGAATGGATGTCTTGTGACTAGATCTCATTTTCTCATGCCTCTGGGAATCAATATTGCAGAAGACTGCAGAATGCTTTTGTAGCCTTCCTCAAATATGTGCATTAGAGAAATTGTAAGGGGCTTCCCTTTTGTAAGGAGTTTCCCCCTTTTTAGACTGATGAAAAGAAATGCCGTACATGCCTCACAAAGAGGAGAAATGTGAGTCATATTTGTACTAGCCATAGGCCTAGAAAGAAATTTCATGGCAGGATTCACCCTAGTGGAGCTGTAGCAAACTAATAGCCATGCCTTTCATGGTATCCTGCCCACCTGCTGAAGACTAGTGCAGTTCATGGGAATTGATTAAAAGAAAAGTGTTCATAGACTATGTTCTGTCATGTATTTTTTTAAATATACCTGCTATAATTGTGCATACTAGGATGTCTGATAACTCGCAGCACAGGAATATCGAAACTCAGCCAGCAAACCCAGAAGGCAGGAAGCCAGCATAGTACAGTGTAATAATGTAGGACATAACCGGTCTAGCTCTTTTGGAATCAGTTGTGATATCTGCACCGAGTGACATTGGGCAGGACAGATGTGATGGCACCTTAGGCCATTTGTGAAAGAATCCCAAAAGATAAGCTTGTTTCTTCTGAGCTTCTTACAGGAAGGAGAGGAGGCAGTCAGAGGCAGTTCCATTGATCTGATACCTTTAATAGGACTAGAGGTGAGGTGTGAGAAAATGCATAGGGTATCTTTCCTACTTTTCCTAAAATTCTTATTCTACCCATCAAATAGAGAGGGGAATTTGAAGTTCAGAATATATATATTTTTAGGAAGTGGTTGTCCTAGAAAACAAGATGATGGACTCAGGCTACCTAGAGATGAAAGGAAGTCAGAAAAAAAGTAGTCCAATCCTAGCTCTTTGAGACAAGAAAAGGTGAGTCTACCAGTGACCTCTTCTCCATCCTATTTCCACTGCTCTGATAGAGTAAAAGGAAGGAAAAATTGGCCTTGCAGGGTCATGCCCTCTGACATAGAGAGACTCTTGCTGGTAGAAATCTCTCATAGTCCACACAGTACCACATCTATTTTTTCCCCTGACAGCACTGAGGATGGGCTGAAGTGGGTGTGCTTATAGCTGATGGGCCTTTCAGCTGGTATAATTTGTATAAATATATATTCAATAAATCTGTGAATAAAGTCCAGCAGCTGGTTAGAAATCTCCTACTGGGCATCAGTCCAGACTTAAATAGTATTGCTGAACTAGAAGAATCCGCTCTGAAACTATTATATGTAAATCTGGGGCCCCTTAGGAAACATATCCCTAGATAACTGCAAATCTTGACGCAACGTCTATAAAAAAAGGATGTTGAAGGCCCCTAGTGATAGACACGTCATCAAGTACCATTCTGTTCCGTTTCTCTTAGCTGCCTTTATTCCTAGAAGCCCTGTAAACCTTTAAACAATAAGGGCTTTTCTTTCTTGGCTGCAATTTAATGAAATAGGTTAGCTTGGAACTGTGTTGAGAAAATGAGTTGACTACAGCAGGACCAGAAGAGGTCCTGATTCTGGGCAGGATCTGGAAGTGGTCCAGTAGATTTGAGCAGAAACATTAGCCTCTCTGATTGGAAACCTATAAGCAATGAACTTACAGATTTTTTGACCTTTGAAGCAGCAAGACTTTGCATTAACAAGTTAGCTGAAGACAGCTGTCCCAGTCTAAAAAGTCAATCAGATGGCCTGCTGGGGCTTCAGTTGCTGCTGACAACTAGCAGGCGGCGTAGCTTGATGGGTCAGACAGACTGCTGGTTTTCTATTATGTTTTAATAAATGTTGGTATTTTTGATTATTTCTACTATGTATTTTTGAAATTCTACTGCTCTAGTTGGAATGTAAACATTTTCTGTACTTTCGAAGTCCATTGCCAGCTCTGAATACAGTAGCCTAAGAACTCTGTTATAGAACATGACCTTTTTGCTAAAACTTTATAGAAACAGACTGTGAAATATGAATGAAATAAAGTATATACTTGAAAAGTTTGTGGGTTATTTTAATGCTGTTGAACTGCAGAGTCTTTGGTTCCAAGGCATGCTTTACATGCAGCTCCATAACAGCATGTTGCCCATGTGGGAAAGTGCAGATCCAAAAGTGATACTATGATGTATCTCTCTGAAGAGAGTCATGTGAGCTTTAACAGTATGTATGAATTAAAGGGTCTCTGGGAGGAGCATGAGTAAAAGTGAGCTGTACAGAACACTAAAAATACATTGTTGTGGGTGACCATTGCCATAGATCTGTTATGAACAACCTGGAAGGATTTTTCCATCTCTGAACTGTTACCTCCATGTGATGACTGTACATTATGCTCACCGTCTGTGCAGGGTGAACTCCCACACTGTATCTTAATCCTGTCAGCCGGGTATGCAGAAGTTCTAAATTATGAAGTGAGGATCTTGGCTACTGAAAGAATTACTTGAGTGAAATTTTTACTCTCTGTCTTGAAGAACATTCTTCAACTAAATTTGTATACCAGCTTTTCAGTAAAACACATTGTTCAAAACGTGACCATCTTTACATGGTCTTTTCTTTGTTCAAAGATTACTCTTTACAGTGAGAACTAGGCAGTCATTCCCAGAACATTCAGCAGCCTTGTGGCATGAGATCCTGTTATAAGGTACAAGAAATTCTGGTTAAAGTTTCTACTTGGCACCAGACAAGGCAGTAACTTCAACCTCATTACTTTACATCCAAAAAGGAGTGCCATCGAGGTAATTTTATTCCCTGAGGCTGGAAACTCAGTGTTTGCAAATTTTGTGTTCGTAAAAGGTGTGGGTACAATTCAAGCAGGAAATTTTTAGGTCTCTGTATCTCTTCTGGCTAGCTTTTTCTGTACGTGGTGAAGTCTATCTGCAGGATGTCAGTGTCAGGCCTGTTCACTTTATTTCACTGAGGCCAAAAAGGTGAATTGCTTCTTTCACGTGCAGTACATCTGTCTTGTTTTTCTTTCTCATGACACACAAACAGTCTGAAAGGAGCAGTACCCCCAACAGGCTTGGCTGAGGAATCTCTTGGCATGCAAAATTTCTGGCATCCGCTAGGTTGAACATAGCTTGCTGTTAACTGCTTTCGTTCTTGTAATTCCTGGGACAGAAATGCGGAGTCCCTACCAGCACAATTTTACACTCTTGCTGTGTCTAGGTGATGCTTCCTTTCAGGCTGCTGCGTAATGCAGCCATATAGCCCCCAACTGTAGTGCATGGTCCAGAGTGTCCAAAAAGCATGAAACTTCTCTTCCCCTTTTAAATCTGTACCTCCTTTGAGGTATGCCCATGAGACAAGCTTAACTGTTCCCGTGTAATCTGATTCAGAAGGCAGAAGGAAACGCCATGTGTTCCGTCTGCTCTCTCATAGAGCACAGTTTCCAAGACTTCAAACTCTTGTTTGAACGAAAGCGTGTTTTTAGAGGAAGCATCCTGCTTTGATTTGAAAGCTCCTAGTGATGAAGAATCCACCCAAATTGTTCAAAACGTAATTACTTCCTGTTAAAAATGTGCCTCTTAGATTGAGCCTGAATTTGTCGTCTTTTTCAGTATCCAGCTGTCAGATCTTTCGCCTTTTGTCTGCTAAACTGAAGTGCATGCTGTGACATTGCTGTTTTCACTGTAGGCATTTACAAACTGAACAAGTCGTCATTCTTCAGCTTTCTTTTTTAAAGTGACTGATTAAGCTCTCAAATCTTTTGAATACTTTATTCACCTGTGGCGCTCTTCTTTGGATCCTTTAAAATTATTTAAATGCATTTTTAATTGGAACACTAACATTTTTAGCAAAACAGAATTGCTAAAAGAGTTGGACAATATCAACCCTCCCTACTGCTACTCTGCCTCATTTTTATAGCAGCCTTGGCCGTGACATCAAATTGGAAGTCTAAATCATCCTTGGACCTGTTGCTTCTGTGGTTGGTGAATGCCTGTCCTTTAAGTATGTTTCCCCACTCCTTTGAATGCAGTTTGCAGCCAGAAAGCAAAACAAACTGTTTTTAATAAGTGACCAATTGCATTCATTAGTTACCTCTGCTTCTCTCCTTCAAAACTTTTTCACCTGCAGATTTTAAAGGTATTTTTATGTTGTATTCCAATTATTAAAAATAATATTAAATAATGTTACAGTCAAAACCCAATTTTGTACCATTTTCAAAATAAGAGTAGAAGATAGTGTTTAATAGATCTCTGTATACCATTCAGAAACCGTAGTTGTAATGCATTTCACACCATCCAGTTAATTTTGTATAATTCTGGCTTCAGTCTGTGTCCTGTGGCAGGACTGTTAACACACTGTTAAATGCCCGTCAGAAGTATAAATACTATATCCGTGTTGGCTTTGTCCTCAACCAATTTTTAATTCTAGTTCATCAAAATAAGGAGTTAGTTTTATTTGACCAGCTCTATTTCTTATAAGCTTCATTAATTTCAGTTATTTTTGCTTTCTATGTCCTTGATTAATCAAAGATTATGGGTTATTCCATTATTTTCTCTCAGCTGTCCAGCCTATGTTCATTCAGATCAGTCTACCTCGCACTGAAAAGCTGATACTGTATTAGTTCTTCCATTCCCTCAGTTCTCTGAAATCTTTCCTAGTGGTCTGAAATTCATTGAAATAGTATTGATGGTCCAGAGAGCTTCTTGCTTAGCTCCTGTTAAATTTCAATCACAACTTATTCAGACTTGCTGACTTGAAAATGTTTAATACCGTTGTTTAAAATGTCCTGAATTACTTTTAAAGTGGAAATCAAGCTGCTGTCGTGATATGAGAGGAACACATCTGGCTTTTTTTTAATCACTCAACAGAAATTTTTGTGAAATGCTTTTGCCATTCTGCACTGCAGCAATGTAATTTCCATCTTGAAATGGAGCGCTGCCACCATAAAGACGACTTCTGCATCTTCTACATTTTGAGAAATGGAGGAAGTGGGCTTTCCAGGGCCAAAAGGAGAGTTTCATCAACTTCTTCATTGTTTTCTTCTCATTCTTATTGTGATTAAATTAATTGAGTTAGTTTAATGGAACTGGAATGCCTCTTACCATGCCCGCCTAGGCAATCTTACCTTTTTTCCATAGCAGCAGTAAGGGGTTTTTTAGGCCGCTTATGTTTACCAGGACTAAGAAATCCAATAACAGACAGAAAACCAATCTTTACTGGTTTCTAATAGATAACGACTGCTTGAAAAATGTATGTTTTCAATGGAAAACTCCCGTGTTTTTATTGGAAATGAAAATGTATTTTGGCTGGAAGCTTAGTGTTTTGCGGCATTAGTCATAGCATTCATTTTTCAGTGAATCTCAAGCATTATGGAAACGGTCTGGACTATGGGGGTGGGGAAAGACGTTATTTCCCTTCACCCTCATTCCCTTCTCCTGGATTGTTTTGGATTGCCTATACAGGAAACAGGACCCGAACTTTGACGAGTGGTTCCATCCCCTCATGCTGAAGAAGAAGTCCGCATAGACTGCCGAAACTGCTCAATCGTCTGCAGTAGAGGAGGAGACTAATAGAGAGCTCCTGAGTAAGTGAGGGTGAAACAGCATCTCCTGAGAAAATTGTTAGCTCAATGAGTACAAATACCATTTTTTCACCATATCCCTAAAAATGCTAACTAAAAAAAAATTAAGGGTTTTGTTTGGTACAAAACATCGCTGTGCCAGATAGGCTTTGTTCTACATTTGCTAGAGGCAGAGTTCAATGCAATGACTATTATGTGAGATAAGCAGTGTTTAGTGTGGAAAGTGAAATATGAGTAGACAGCAGGAAAGCTGTTTTATCCAGAATAAATGTTAACAATGCCTATTGTTTTGTATTCTTGCTAAGTATTGTCCCCCATGCAAATGATAATGCTATACAACATGTCCAAACATGCTCAGAAGTCAGAATAGGATAGTCTTCATCAAAGTGAAATTGGCTCTCACTGTTCAACATCCTATTGCTGACCATGCTTGCAGCATGCTTACACGATAATGCTTTCCGAGAACACTCTGAAAGCAGGTTGCTGACATCAATTGTGTGAGAAATGGCCAGAAACAATTCTGAAACATTTTTTTCCATGCTAATTGTGCAAGGAAGGCAAGTCTGAGCTTGAAGATTATAATCTGAATACTGAAACGCCTCTAGATGTATAATGGGAGTTATAGCCAGCCCAAACTGGAACAGCAGAGTGGTGAACTGCACTGAGGGTCTATTGCTGTAGTGCTTGTGGTCTGCAGTGGCAGCGTTTGGTAGAAACTGTTGTAGCTAGAGAGGTGATGTGGTTCAGAGTGAGGTGTTGGTGCACAGATACACCAATGGCCCTGGCTAGTTTCTAGCAGTTCAAAATCAGGCTGGGCAATCTGGACATGCACTACATGGCCAAAGTCAAAGGGTCTATTTCTTTGAAAGGCTAGGATGCAAAGGTAAAACTCGCCTGCACATTAAAATTGTTACCCTGTTCATTTTTTCCACAGCCAAACTTAAAACAGTCATGTTAGGCAAAGCAGAATGATGCACTGCCTCTGCCTGATCCTGGAGCCAGCAAAGTTATGGGAAGCGTTATTGCATTTTCTAAGGCTTGATTTTTTTCAGATTCCACTGCTTCTCCAGCATTAAACACCCACCAGTCTGAGACACTACAGCCATCTGATGTAAAGGGGTTAGTTTATCAGTGAGCTTAGTTGGATGAGTGGAAGCAGATGAATGCCAATAAAATAAAAATCCTGAATTCCTGGGGGTGAAATTACTCCCCGATATCACTTTTCCTGTTCCATGTCATTATAACGTCTGTTTATCCACGGGTGAACATCTTAGAGGAGTACCCGCATGCTTGCTTCGTTTCGCTGTTCTGGCAGTGGGTTCAGTAACAACCAAGTGCTCGGTAGCCCTGCAAATATTCACTATTACCTCTTAAAAAATAATGACAATAACAGTAACAGGCCACTGCCTGCATCTCACATTAGTATGGGGAAGGGAGGAAAACACCCCATTGTTCTCCACAACTTAGCTTGACTTTGGGCATGCTTTCGTAATTTCTTTGTCACATTCTGTTCTGATGCAAGCTCAGTCCTTAGCACATCATTTTTCTGTAAATGGGCTACGGCATCCATTTTAGGTCCCTTTAAGATATAAATGTGACTAAAAAGAAGCCTCTATTTGCCTGAAATTGTTTCTGTTTGGGATAAAAACAAATATAGCGGCACTCAATTCTTCTTGGACTCTTCTCATACATTTCCATGGCCCCCAAGCTTCAGGTCAGAAGCTGAGCACACATAACGGCATGAAATTGATATCAGCAATTATGTTCACGATTAATGTCCAACAAGTACCATTAGCGCTAACATGTCTAACATAGGCTTTTGGACTTTTCCTTTTTTTGAGATTTGCCCTGGTCTCTTTCTTATTAATTCAAGAAAGATCTTGATGTGGATGTGATATTTATGATGTGTAATATCAGCTCTCAATCTTGTTTTAGTGATTGCTATTGATGTTCATTATTTCCTTGGCATGACAAAATGTTTGTTTTAAATCATACACTGTTCTCAAGGCACTGTAATTTTCCATTCCTCTTCCACAGTCTAAACAGTCACATCAGGTAGAAGATAAAATAGGAGAATTTTGAGTGAGGAGCTGGTCGCCATATGGCTGACACCTAAAATCTCAGCAATTTGAGGGAAGAAAGTGGAAAAAGATGAAGTAAATTCCACAATATTAATGCCATAAGTAGATGGCAGCTGTTAGTAAAGAAGAAGGAGAACAAAGGCAGAAAGGAAAAGAATACTGAACAGTAATGTTACGAAGGATTTTTCTCACAGATGCGTGAAAATAGATTTTAAGGTAACCATCCACAGACGGTGTCCTAAACCTGTTTTCCATACTTCTTTTTTAAAATTTTACACTGTATTTTTAACCACAAAGATTATTTTTTCCCATTTGATCTAGATGTATAAGCTGAAATGTATTTTGATGGTGGAGATGAACTTACTTGCTGCTTTCATTGAATGCTCGCTCTTCTCCCTTCTTTCCTCCGGCCAAAGAGTATGCTGTAGGCTTATGTTCATGGCCTTAATCCTGCAAATCACACCCAGCTCAAAAGCACTTGGCACCAACATTGCTACTGCTGCATGAAATACAATTCAAACAATAACATATGGTTGGAATTGAGATGGCCCCAGGCTCTGTTCCTTGTCTCATCTTGGAGAAGGCACTTTGATCTTCTCAGTTGTAAAATGAGAAAAGCAATACTTGTTCCCTATTATAAAGTGCTTTAAGCTTCTTGTATAAGAATTGCAAGACTGGTATTTATTACAAGTCATGGCTCTGGTGCTGGATTTTCTAAAGGCTGAGCATCTATATGGTTATACTAACCTACATTTTGTTTCATGCTAATAAATGAAACTATATACTCACTGGGTTAATTTCCCCTAATGTAATTCCAATTAGATTTGGAAGGAGAGGAAGATGGAGCAAGACTAAAGAAGAAAAAGAAAGAACATCTTAAAATGATGTCAGAATTCAAAAGTGATCTTAAATCTATTATGACATTTCTGTTTGCATGTATTTACGTAGCTGCTCTATTTAAGGGTCCTGACATTTCCAGGAGTTCTTAATTGGCAATGTTTCTCACCATCTGAAAGTTGTGTTATGGGAAGTTAACATACCTAACTGTTCATTTCAAGGTTAAAAAAAATGCAAATAGAAATATAGCTATGTTTTCTTCAGTTTATATACACATAGAGCGGTCATTCTGGTGGTACTTGAAAATATAAAAGAGGGTAAAAACATAAGCAGTTTGGATATCTCTTAATCCTATTGAAATGCTAAGAAATATCATCATAACTGATAATTGAACAGAAAACTACTTTAGGGATATAAAATTGTGAAGTTCTCTGACATCTGTCAATAATTGCTGTAGCATTTACAAACAGAAGCCATATGGGAATCACAGGCTCTAAAACCATGCTTATGAAGAGAAGACCAAAACACTGTTTTATGCTTCTTTCAACACCTATCACCTATATATAATTACTTTATCTGCACAACTACTTGTATTTCATGTTACTTCTATTGAATAAAGCACTGGTATTAATAAATACTTTGAACCCAGCCGAGATGGCAAGAAGTGCAATGCAGAATAGAAAAGGGTCATCATAATACAAACAAATCCCAGATGAGTGTGATCAGTATCTAGCCCCTCTTGGCTTAAGCTTGAGCAACGGTCTAGGTAAAAAGTGGAAGCTTCTCTGGTTTGTTTTTCCCCACTGTTTTCCAGCAACAGCAGGCAGTTCCCTATTCACTGTGCTTTACCCTGTTCAGCTGTGTAACTCCCTAGATGTGAAGATTTCAGCTTCTCCAACCTAAGCTTATTCTGAAGGCTGACAGTGGAAGAACTGCTGTTTGGAAGTATTTCCTGAAATGTTAGTATGTCATTTCCTTTTCTGAAATTGAACTCTGTTTCTAGTTGATGCTTGTTTATCCAGTAAGAGTTATTTCTCCCACCCTCCAAAATACATGGATGGTTGCCACATTTTCCTTACATCCACTTTGGCTGTAGTTACCCAAGCTAGGCAGATATAACCATTTTTTCCTGTTACAAATCCATTTCTCAGCTTCTTAATCATTTATGGCTTTTCTGTGAATTCCATCTGGTTTGACTAATGAAGGCAAAGCTGAATATAATATTCTGTGTCTTTATTGCACCAGACCACCATTGAAAAGGTTTATTGTATTTTTTTTGCTTCATGTTCATCTTCATATGCAGTCTGAAATGCTGCCATCTTATTCTGCAGGCTCATATCGAGTTTGTCCATCATGCTATAATTTGTAGGCTGGCTTGGCACACTCCTTCACGTATTTCACACTTTCCTAATCTTTTCCCATAAGCATAATACATATCCTAATGAGCTCCCCTGGAAATTCATCCTTTCCCAGAAGATGCTAATAGCTCGTTGGATGACGCGGGACAAGTTTTGGCCAAATTAGTTCATAAGGAGTAGTCAGTACACAAAGCCAAGAAGAGATTGGCAAGGGGAGAGATGTGGTGTTTGCCTCCAGCCTGACTATAGAATTTCTTCTACGCTAAACCTGGATCTCACAGAAAGCTTCTGTGTTACATGAAAGATCCTTGCCTGAGCTAAGGGCTTTTACTGTTGACAGCCTGGACAGTAACACTTCTTTCTGAGCTGATGGCATCTCTTGCTGCAGGACATTGGCTCTGCCCAGGCTGACTGTACCTGCCAGCTGCATTGATTATACAGACAAATTTCTGAAACACCTGACGACCCTGAAGCAATGGAGTGATCTGAGGTGGCGGTAGGCTGAATTCATACACCCGTAAAACACTCCAGTTCTGGGAGCCGGAAACTGGGTCTTATAATTTGATTTGAAATTTCAGCTTTCCTCCTGGCATGAAAAATATTACAAGTTTTTTTGAGCTTTGTTTCCAGAGGCTTTAAATGAGATTTTAGATCTCCATGAACTATATGGCTGATAGCTTAGTAGAACTTTGTTGCCACCTTTTGCTTTCTGTAGGTAGTCCCTTTATTTCCTTGGCTTCATATTCACAAATTGGTTTATTTCCCTGGATGGTTAGTGACAATGTAAGTATAAGGCAAGACAGCTAAAGCACTCATAAAATTGCAGTCTAGTGCATACTAGTTTAGAGACATGGATAGATGGGTCCAAAAGATTTTTTTATACCCTATACTGTGGCTTGAAGAGAAAAAGAAAAATTCTTTGCCTTGACAATAACACTTCCAAAATCTCAATCAAGTTTTGTGTAGTGTAATAAACTACTTGATTAACCAAAGTTTTTTCAGACAAATTCATCTCAGTGAGTGCTAAGGGTGTTCCCTGGAGAAGAAAGTCATAGTATCAATACATGCTACTGAGATGACCTATGGTGGTCTTCAGAACTGCATAAACCACTCTTATTTAATTTCGTACTGGATGTTTTGGGAGAACATCCAGTGACAGCCTTGAATATCAAACTCAGTGAAGATTAATAAAGAACTGACACTTGAAAGTTGTCAGTAGGGGGACGGGTTCTCTAAGTCTTGAAGAAATTTCCATTGTTCAAAACACTGATCTTAGCACTGAGTGCTTGGAAGTTCTTATCTAGTGAAACACTTTCTTCTTTAAGTAATACTATTTTGAAGTTTTTCTCCAAGCAGCTTTCATAGCATCTGGACTTTCTGGACCTGCTTGGCTTTGGCAGTTCATGTTTAGACCTGCAAAGATTGCTTATGTTGTACTGGTCAACAATTTCCTTCGAGCAATCATAAACCATTAGGAGTCCTGGCTGATGATGCTGGATCTGTCCCTTGTTTTTCGGTCACTGACCTTAAAGCTTATCTACGGTCACAAGCAGTTTTGGATGATAACATCATTCCTTGATAACAGCCTCTGTGACAAGGCTGCATTCAGCAGTTGCTTGTTAACTTCCAGGGCAACTCTTATGTGGGTCCACTGTGTCAAGCCCATTACCCAATGAATATATAAGATTCTTAAGGGTATAGTGATGGCAAACCAATCTATCATATTTTCAGCAGTCTGATGATACATAGATGTGGTGGGTTGACCCTGGCTGGATGCCAGGTGCCCACCAAAGCCGCTCTGTCACCCGCCTCCTCAGCTGGACAGGGGAGAGAAAATATAACGAAAGGCTCGTGGGTCAAGATAAGGGCAGGGAGATCACTCAGCAATTATGTCGTAGGCAAAACAGATTCAACTTGGGGAAAAATTAATTTAATGTATTACCTATCAAATCAGAGTAGGGTAATGAGAAATGAAAACTAAATCTTAAAACACCTTCCCCCCACCCCTCCCTTCTTCCTGGGCTCAACTTCACTCCCAAATTCTCTACCTCCTCCCCTCCAGCGGCGCAGGGGGATGGAGAATGGGGTTGCGGTCAGTTCATCTCACATTTTCTCTGCTGCTTCTTCCTCCTCAGGGGGAGGGCTCCTCACACTCTTCCCCTGCTCCAGCGTGGGTCCCTTCCATGGGGTGCAGTCCTTCAGGACCAGACTGCTCCAGCATGGGTCCCCCACGGGGTCACAAGTCGTGCCAGCAAAAGTGCTCCAGCGTGGGCTCCTCTCCCCATGGGGCCACAGGTCCTGCCAGGAGCCTGCTCCAGCATGGGTCCCCCACGGGGTCACAAGTCGTGCCAGCAAAAGTGCTCCAGCGTGGGCTCCTCTCCCCATGGGGCCACAGGTCCTGCCAGGAGCCTGCTCCAGCATGGGCTTCCCACGGGGTCACAGCCTCCTTCGGGCACATCCACCTGCTCCAGTGTGCGGTCCTCCATGGGGTGCAGGTGGATATCTGCTCCACCATGGACCTCCATGGGCTGCAGGGGGAAAG
>NW_009198292.1:22637-33241 GCF_000690835.1 Fulmarus glacialis
GGAGTCGGCTGGCATTGGCTCTATCGGACATAGGGGAAGCTTCTAGCAGCTTCTCACAGAAGTCACCCCTGTAGCTCCCCTGCTACCAAAACCTTGCCACGCGAACCCAATACAACAGGTTCATGTCTTCACCTCTTCTTAGCCAACACAAGCAGCTGAAAGACTGACCTGACATCTAATGGAAATTTTCCAGTCAGGTGTGATAATAACGTGAATCTGGGAATGATTCGTGGTAAAGATAGACCAAGCAAAACAGCTGAAAAACATGCCAGAGGCTGTGGATTCCCCTAAGCTGGTGGATATACAGTAATCACAGAAACCCAGGTTGATAACTATTCAAGATCAAGGTAGATTAACAGCAGTGTTTAGAAAACCAGTAGCAGACAAATGAAACTTTCCCATCCCCGTTGATCACACGGTGAGCCTTCTCTTTCACATGCAGAGCTTGCTATTGCCAACCACCGCTTTGCCTCTTTTGAAGTAAACTTATCAACATGCTCCATTTATTTTTAATTGATAGCAATTCTGGAACTACTATTAAGGTGTCTGCCAACATGTTAAATAAGGCACTGTGCAAACAGCGTATGATACTAGTACTTGAGAACTTGCATTTTTATTTGTAAACATCTGGGGACACTAGAAGATGCTGACTCCAAAAGCCTTAAGGGACATGGGACTGGCCTGCCTGAGCTCTGACATCACTCGCCAGTTAGATTCAGCAAAAAATCTCTTTGGTGTAATGAAGACAAGGCTGCTGGCTGGACAGCACTGTAAGCACGGACTGGACTGAAGCACTAATTGGTCCATATTTACTGACTTTTGGTGTAATCTCCAAGGACTCTTTACTCCCCTGGCTTTCTGGAAAAGAGCTGGAAAAGCAGAGAACCCCATATGGACATGTAGTTATTAGAGAACATCTTACTGTTTGTTAATATAAGTTGTCTGACATTGTGTTTCCATTGATTTAAATATCTAGCAGGGGACAGAGACTCCACATATGCTTTAAATTTCCTTCTCCCTTTATTTATTTATATTGAACAAGTAGGTCATTGCTTTACTCCAACCATGATAGTTCTGGCTAGTCTTTAAATAACTTGAAGAGAACTATATAGACTCTGCTGTTGCTACTTATGACTTCTACCCATGCAGGTCCTTCTTGTAACATCATTTACTGTGCAAGAGAGAAAAACCCTTTTAGGTCTGCCGGGGCTTTGAGTTTTTTTGTGCAGAGAGTGATTAGCAATGAGTTTTTTCAGTCTGGGCTTTCTTTATGTCCATTGAGTCCACAATCAATGAAGATAACTTGAATTCTGTTGTCATACCTCCTACCACCTGATGGCTCTCAGTGCATCATCCCAACAAATGTCAAATCACTTCTGCTCTCACTGGGGCCACTTTCTCTGCTCTCTTCTGACTGTTTTAAAGATAGGTGCCCTAAGCTCTGACCTTGGCTTTTCTTTCTCTTGGTCCAGGACTGCCCATCCTCCTCCAGCTATCTCCTTACAGTTAATGAGTCTCCTCATTCATTTATTCTGTCTCCTTGCAAGTATTTTTAGACTGTGATCAGCTCCCTTGAGTTGGCTATTTCTTAAACAAGATAAATGCTATTTCACGTCATCTTTTCTCATATGTTCACTGTGCCTTATTACTTGAGACTCTTCATGTTTTAACTCTATATCCTCTGAGGATATTCAATGAAGACCTTTTGCATGCAGGCCTTGAGGGCTGCCCAATAGTGTAGTATGAAGAGAAAAACCATCTACTTATTTTGTATGAGATTCTTACTATTCATAAAAACGTTCTTCTTCCAGTTTACTTCACAGTTGCATCCCCTAATTTGCTCTATACTGACATTGCAAAGACTTCTGAGACCTTAGAGGTGGCATTATTTTTTCAGGTAGCGACACTTAAAATAGACAAGCCAGTAAGCAAAAGTCTATGGTTTCTGTGCAAGGTCTTAAGCAACAGGGAGCTTTTACTTCAGCCACTAGCATTATCAGAGAAGAAATGATACTCATCTGATTTTCCAAAGCCAGAGAAGCCCTGTTTTATTTTTAAAACCTTTATAAGTATTTAGACATATTGTCACAAGAAATCATGTTCCAAAATATATTTGCTATTGCAGCTGCTATTTAATAAAATGCAAATAATAAGTAATGGCTCTCTAAGCTCAGAAAATGAGAAGCTTTTGTTATTTATCCTCATAAAACTTTAGAGCCATTGAACAGATCTAGAATTTGTGACACTGCCATTGAGCTCAGCCTTCATTTACTAAATTATAGCTAAGAGCAAAGGTTCTCTTCATAGTTGTTGAGCCCTGTTACATTTTCTTGCCAAGGATTTCTGTAAGTGGATGCACAGGTATGACAAGGAAGGGATATCAGGGCAGCTGGATATTTAAAGAGCAGAACCTCTGCAGAACCACTACTCTACCCCAACAGGGCAATCCAAACACTTGGGAATGAGCAGAGCAATAAGCCCATATACAGGGACAGTCTAATGTTACGGTTTTATAGCTCCTTTTATCCCAGAGGAACTGTAAAGGCTGTATACATCTGAAAGTCCCACCACTACTGCTGAAATCCACTAGTTTGCTGCAGAGGAACCGTTTAGCTGCATAAAATGGCGATGCAGCGATTTACAGCCAGGAACACAGGTGTCTGACAGAAAGAATAATTGTGGGGAACTGTGCTGCAGTTACTCAAACTGGGATCTCTCTGTGCTTCAGCAAGGACCAAGACTTCGTGGTGAGGGCAGACAGCTGTGACCCTGACGCAGGAGCTGGGCGTGATCCAACCCTGGTGTGAAGAGGCAACAGGCTTCACGGGCAGCTAATCCTGTTGTGCTGCGTGGGGGCTGTCCTTGTAGAGTGGCCCACCGAAACTCTGAGTTGGTTGTGCCCTTCCCAGCGTGCAGCCCCAAAGAGCTTACAGCCTGAGGCAGCGTGGCAGCAGGCGCCGAGCGCTACGAGCTGCCCGAGACTGCAGTGTCAATCAAATGCCAAAAGGAAAGGGTGAGAGTGTCAAACCATAATTTCTGCTGACTTGAGGAAGCTGCTGACTGAAATGTTGGGAGCCTGTTGCCTTTAGAAATATACGAAAAAGAAGTTGGATCAACCGGTCTGTGGAATAAGAATAATCCTGGGAATCCTTCCAGGGGGAGGTGTATGGCACGAGGCGCTGGCTCTCGTTCCAGTGACAAGGTGACTGTCTGCTCACCTTGATGCCATTGTACCAGTAAGGAATAATTTATGTCGAGATGCTGTTTGTGGGTGATGATAATAGCTTAATTTTCCTGTAGCTTTCAGTTGAAGTTGATAGTGTAATTTATAAATAGAAATTAGAATGGGTCTGCCAGTTGGTTATTAGATGCATTTTTAGATTGGTCATTACATTGAAGTAGGAAGGGTGAAAGGACTTGTCCAAAATCGTATGATGAATTATCGGCAAAGCCAACAAAAAAATCCTAACTTTTTCCTTCAACATATCTGTATGTATGCTGTAGCAAATGTACAGAGACAGCTAATGAACTGTCAAAAAGCACAATACAGCTCATGTAAAAAATCAGAACACTTTTTATTGTTCACTGTTAGTGAAAATACAGCATATTACACATGGAAACAGCAGTGCCTTCATGCGAACACACATAGTGTGGAAGGACATATATCCTACATGTTTTAATTATCCAGCTAAGGGTTTTTCCAGTATATTTTCATGGTTACTCTGCTCATCACAATAGACTTCGTTTGTTGTTCATCCAAATGTGTATACAAGTGTGAAGCAGTGAAGGACGGTTACAAAGCCTGTAGGAATGAGTGCCTCTGTTCTGGCTCATGACAAATGCAAGGATGAAAGCAAGTGCATTCCCCTACCTGGGATGCACTGAGAGCATTTCTGAGGAAGAAATGACATTTTTCACGGCTTGTCAGCGTACTCCCCAGTCTATTAAAGAGAGGCAATGGATTCCTATCCGCGTAAGCTGATGCAGTTTGCCAAAATGGAGGCTTCTTGTTGCAGCTGCTGGGGAATCCAGGTAGAGATGGATCCAGGTATGATCCTGGTAGAGATGTCATGGTATCCTTTCTTAAGGCACCTATTAGCATAGGATCTCAGCACTGATCTCATGGGCTGTTGCTGCAGCTAGAAAACAACTGACACATTAGGCTGATTAATCCCTGTAGTAATTCCATTAACCTCCTTAATGGAGTTATAACATGGATGAATTTACCCCTCTGCAGCAATGCGAGAGGGAATTGCCCTGGAGAGCCTATAAATACGGTGTGGCAGGCATGTCCGAGGTAAACATTTTTTTGTTTGTCTTAGTGCAAAGTGAAGCGTCCTGACTGGCTGGAAAACCTCCCTGTCTTCTGGGATTTTGAACTCTTCACAGCACTAATGGTGCAGGTGACCCTGCGAGAAGGTGATGCATCAGGGCTCAGACACATCAGCAGGGCTCTTGGCACCCTCCTGACAGCTCGCTGTGTGTCCACACTTCCCTCTCTCTCTCACAGGCACGCATAGCCTGCCGCATCACACAGCTTCTCACACACGGCCTTTTCATTCACCTCTGCGGTTTCCTCTCCTTGTGCCTCCGTCTGATCATGATTTATCTGCTTTCTGCTCCCTGTCAGAAGGGCAGCTTTGCCTGGACTGTGTCATTGGGCAAAGGACTGCTAAAAATAAGTAAGAGAGCTACAGTCCTGACATATCATTGCATAGGGAGCAGATCAAGAACAGAAATGAGAAATTCTGAATTTCTCTTTTTTTTCTTCCTGATTTTCTAGCCTGTGGAGAGAAGGTTTACCTGCCACATTAGCCATGTGCATAGCTTGCTCCTAGGGCAGCTTGATTGCATTGTAGTTCTGTCATTAAAGGCTTCTCAGTACTGTGAAGTTACCTCAAGTATATAAGAGCCAAAAAGGCACCCTGCAAAACCCTCCCAAGGAACAGACACTGTTTTTGCAGTCTACCACAACAGCCCAGGCTCTCTGAAAGCTCCTGCTGCAGTTCATTAGGGACTGTGTAGGGCAGCTAATGGGGCTGGGGGCTGGAGGAGTCAGGTAGGAAGCCACAGGAGGGTCTGACTAATTTTTCTGCTAGTTCAAAGACTGTTGCCACGTACACGGGTGCAGTGATGTGACTACTAAGCTGCAGTATCTCTTCATCTACATGGTTTGTGATCTCCTTGTTAATATGCTAAATTTATTCTGTTTGATAGCCAGTCCTTTCCTCCCACAGATGCAGTAGCCCAGCTCTTAGTGATCCAGGAGACAGTGGGAGAGAACAGGGGAGGTGTTGTGTGCATGGGATGCACACACATACCCAGGGATTTTATTTCTCTTTCTGCCTGTGATAGTCACTTCCCACGTTCAGCACAGGAATGAGAAGTCCTAGCAGCCACCTCTTGCCAAAGACCTCTTGCAGGTTCTCCCTCCAGGGCCGGGCTCTTACCACCATCCCTTTCCGCACCTGGTACCGCGTCTGCCCGCGCAGGATCAGCAGCATCTGGTGGCAGCAGAAGCCAGCGCAGGCCAGTCCGATCCCAAGCCAGAGGTAGAGCATGAGGATGACAAACATCTCAGAGCTAAGGAGAGCTCCTGCAGACAAAGAGTCGGGGGAAGGGAGGACAATAAAAGAAAGAGTTTAGACACACCTCACATGCCAGTGTAACACTCAGCCCGGTGAACCAAGGAGCTGCCTATATTCTCTGGCCACACATGGGGAGTTAGGAGCAAGACAGGCTGGTTGCTCTAACTATATACAATTGTTTCCTTTGTAGCATCTGATGCAATGGACACTGCTGGGGAAATACTAAAATGATAACGGTCTCTGTACGCTTCTCCCTTTGCTGTTAATGTGAGGATCTAGACTACAGGGGCAAATTCAGCCAGAAGTTAAACATGCCTGTAAGACTTCAGCACTATTTTGAAGAATGGTTAATTTATTTAAGGATCTACCTGCTCATCACAGTGAATCTAAGATTTCTAGGGTAATTTTGAAAAAAGATGTATGTCCTACAGCATGTAGATGCTTCCAGAAGCCTTTCTCTCTCCCTCTCATCACTATATATATATACACACATATATATATATTTTAAAAAAATGTTAAAAAAGAAAAATAAATCAGTAATGACTTTCCTACCATCGGGCAAAGGCAGTTTTCATATGAATGCAAAAAACAGAAGCAGAAAACTTTCCAAAATACAATCCAAATTCCTTTTTTAAAGCTGCTGCTACAATACTCAAAATACTTTGTAGGTCTGAAGCTCCTAATTCAACAGTTTTTGTAGTATATATTTATGCTGAATGTATTTAAATAAAAATATTCTGTGGGCCCTTTCCTCTACAATGATTTTAGAACTCCTTCTGGAAAATATTAGTATAATAGCAGGTTGACCTTTCAGTGCGTAGGCAGGTCTAAACCCGTTAAAATAATACTCTCTGTGTGTGCATAAGAATGCGTACACACATATTTTGTTTATATCGGTATATTATTAAACACACATATTTACACACAGGCACACAAAGAAAATTAAATGTGTGTCAGTACTGGTATAAACAGCTGATATCCTCTCATTGGTTCCTGTGAGGTTTAAAAATGGAAAAGCTCTCACATGCTGCTGTCCCTCTGGAAGACCCTGAGCCAGACAGACTCAGGCAGGTGAAAACTCTGGTCGCTCTAAGGCCCTGCAAGAGCAATCCTGCCGGAGCAGGGACTGCATGGACAAGAGAGGTGTGCTGCCTAAAACAAGTACGTGGCTGCTTCAGGTTTTAAGTTCAATACAAGGGTGGCTGGATAAGTGTCTCTTGCTTCCTTATACAGAAGGATGGATTAGACGGTGTCATCTGGTTTTGCAATCTGTGAATCCCGGCTTCTCCACCTGGCAGTGCTGTAAGTGAGAGATGGCGGCTGGCCTGTGACAATCACGTCAAGCTTTGGGCTCAGCCAGCAGGTCTCTCTGAGGATGATTTGTAAGGACACTGACTACAGCCTCAAGCTTTCAGAGGTTGTCCTCACTTGAAAAAGGCAAGGAGTCATTCAGTTTTCTTCCTAAATGCAATGTCATCTTTCCCTTCTCATTAGATCCCATTCAGCTCAGTGGTCTTTATATGCAATACAGTAAGGGAAGAACAAGCCCCTTAGGATGATGACAAATGCTCATACTAATTCTGTCAGAATAAATTAGTCTATCTGGTAGGAAGCCCAGAGCCAGATATGGGCTTCTCTGCCCCTCTTTTGCTGGACCAGAGCCTGAGAGACACTTGTTCTTTCCTACAGCTGATATTCAGATGGGATATGGAGAAAGACAGCTATTTTCTTTAGAGCCTTTGCAAGGCAGCTGTAAGCTTTATTTCTATGAGCTGCTGAAATTCACCATCAAGAAAGTAATTACCCTTATTTCCCCTTGCAAATATTAAGCATCTCTGAGCCGTGCTTTCCAGAAACATGATTTTTTAACCTTTTCTTCATGTTACCTACATAAAGCATTTTCTATAATTTCTTCTGTGGATCCAATCTGACCTGTTTTTACAAAAGTACTCTCCATTTGTGTCTCATCACCACAGTCCATTTTAGTCTCAGATTCACTTTTGCTCTAACTGACCCGGTGTGATCTCAAGATTATTGCCATACATTATCTATGCCAGAAAAGCTGAATCACAGGCAAAATTACAGACTCTGGGTCAGATCCTGAAATCCATGCCCGAGCACAGTCTGGGCAGAATAAGCCAACTGAAAATTTTCCCAGCATGAAAGCAGGGAACACTCAGTTGACATAAGACCAGCAGATTCACCCTTCATCCTCCTTTACTCCTCCTCCAGTGCAGAGGGCACGCTGGAGAAGAAGAAAGGTAAAGTTTTTTTCCCTGCTATAGCAATGCTCTCTTTGGATCCCACAACAACCCTCAACTAACAGTTATGTTAGCTGAAAAATATTGGGTGGACAACCCTTCCAGGTAACTATTCCAGGCTGTGTTTTTCCTTCGTGAACTGGAGGTTAAATGTCCTGGTAGAAACCCAGCAGGCCCTTCCTCCCAAGCAACCAAGACACCACGCACCCATATATTGCTGTGTGAGGCAGCAGTTCTCATCCCGGCCGAGCTAGAGGTTCGCTGGGAGCTGCGGGGAGCTGCTGCCTCTCGAGGGTGTTCTGGCTCCCAGCTCCCAGTGCTGCACCCAGCCCTGTTGTGTCCCACTCAAACACTGCCCACATGCTGTCTTTGGCACGGCAGTTGCTGACACCAGAGCTGTGGTACTTCAGTGGCTCTTCAAACATATGCCAGGGCCCAGCTCAGTGCAGATGAGCCCGCAGAGACAGAAAGAGAGAACTAATTCCTTGATAATCTCCTCCCACATCCCTGCTCCCCCTCTCAGGCTGCTGTGCTGAGCAGAGCTTAGGCACAGGGGAAAATAATTCCCAGTGCTTTTAATGCTGGTGAAGCTCGTGCAACAAAAATTCTTCTACTTGGAAAAATGACTCCATAAAAATGTCATGGCAGGATTTCATGTTTATTGTCTCTCAGTGATTACCATGACAAATCTGCTAATTTGCCAAGTAGAGAGGTATCTGTTTGTTTTCAGATGGCAATCCTGCAAACCCAGCCTGGAATCCGAAAAGCAAGCTGGGGCCTCTCTGGCTCCTGTATCCCCAGCAGCGGAGACTCCACGCTCAGATCATAATCAACACTTCTGGTGACGGTGCACCAGCCAAAACAGACTCCGGCCCTTTCTTACTGAGCTCGGCTGAATCTGCAAAGCTAAAATATATGGGATACCTATTTTAGTCTAACGAAAGCTGATCTAAGTGTGCGAGGCATGAGCTGCATAGGGGGGGAAATGGCATTTTTCTGCAGTCGCTTTCAGGGCAGAGTAACAGTCCAGGCTGTCTGCATAGTCCCTTCTCTGACACCAGGTTTTATCTAGCTCTTGGGTTTGGACAGAGAAAGGGTTGAGGTTGGAGAGTTTGAGGGTGTGTTGAAAGGTGAAGAGGCAAGGCTGGAAGAGCAGAGGAAGAGTTATGGGAGCAGAATCAGGAGGGCGAAGGGGAAGGGTTGTGGAGATTTATGGAAAGGCAGGGAGAGAGGGGAAAGGGGGAGAAGCAGAAGAAAAGGTAAAGGTTGGAGACAAGGAGAAAGATACTTGCTTTTGGTGTGGAGCTCTTGCAAAGAGCAGGGACAGAGAATTTCCCCTGGTTCTCTGTGGACTTGTGTCCCAGACTGTGGTCACAAGAGAGGTGATTAATCATGTCATATTAACTCCTTTCATGGTTTCTGTTGCCCGAACCCCAATTCTCCTGTGCTGGAAGGATGGCAAGATCTCAGTGAGTTTGTGCTGCCAGGAGGCAGGAGGTGAGTGACAGTGGAGGGGGTGAGTGGACCTGGATGAAGAGAATGAGAATATCTCTGCTGGGATATGGGGAACCTGCAGACTTGTAGGATACAAATACCTACAGATCCCCCACCTCTGCCTGTAGGACAGGCAAAAGATCCCCCTCACCTGCAGTACAATGAGTGAAATCCCTCTCCCCTGTCTAATTGCAACACGCTCCCTGCACAACAGATAGCCCTATTCTATCACCAGCAAGCTGGTTATGGGGCGTTTTCCAGAGCCTAATGCATTAGGAATAGGGCTGTGGCTGTAACCTGGAGTGGGTCCCAGCCTTTATTTCAGGTGAAGCAAAGTCCTTTGCAAAGGCTGTCTCTAGCCTCTAAACAGGGCTTTGTTGAACACAGCCAATTGTCCCTTTTGCCTATTTCCCCACCACCGCTCCACACACAGAGCTATCCGAGGAAGATCATGTCCCCCCCCGCCCGGGAGCCCTGAGGAGGAAGATGCTCCTCATCTCCGAGGAAGGAGTCCTTACCTGAGAAGAACTGGCTGATGGAGTGAGGCAGAAGAGTGAGGAAGGCCAGCGGGTTCGCAAAGGACATGGAGAGTGCAGCAGAAATGTAAGCCATGCCTGCCACCAGGGAGTCAAGGCAAGCCAGGGAGGTGTAGAGGCAGAACATGATGAAGTTTCGCATGTTTCTGCTCCCAATGCAGTTCCCTGTGAAGAAACAGTGGTGGTCATGCCTCTGGGTGACTCTGGCACACAGTCTACAGAAGTGAGTGCTGGGCAAGGCTGAGCCAGGGGACCTGCTTCCATCCAGCCAGTCGGCCACCACTTCGGCTCCTTCGCCCAAGTTTAAGCCCTTGCCCAAGTCCTCGGGGGAGCTCTGGATCACAAGGACGTAGTTGCCCAGGGCATTAGCTGAGAGGAAGAGGAAGAGGGCCCCATGCAGCAGAGCAGGAGAGAAAAGTGGGGTGGTGGAAGGGTCTCTGAACATGCTGGGGATGAAGAGAAAGATCTGGAGGACGAAGGTCACTAGGGAGATGCACAAGAAGTAGGCTGGAGCGACAACATTGAGCAACCTGAGAACTAGCATTGCGGATTACATTCCTGCAGGGGAAAGCAAGGAGAGAAGGAACATCACCGCTCCGGCTGCACACTTCATTCTTCCATTTCCTGCCGGGTCCCGGCCCCGCTGCCTCCGGGAAATGCCCTCCGGGGGCCGCTCTCCCTCGCCGTCGCCCCACGGCCCCGGCCGGGCCGGGGCAAAGGGACAG
>NW_009198293.1:0-30565 GCF_000690835.1 Fulmarus glacialis
GCCAGGGAGGCCGGCGCGCCCCCGCGGAGCTGTCCTTTCAGCACCCCGGGCGGCATCCCCGGCCGGGCAGCCCTGGCCGGCTCTTGCCTGGCTTTCCCTTCGGCAAACGAGAGGCGACGACGGGACCCTGGGGCGGAGGGCTTCGTTTCACCGTGAGGGATGCCAGCTCCCAAAATCAAGGAGGGTTTCTTAAAGCAGGAGGGGTGGAGAATGTGCTACCCTCAACTCTCTGCACAGCCCACTTCAGAAAGTCCATCTTTAGACCTCTACCTGCCTTCTAACGCCTGAGGAGATCATCCACTGAAACCACAAAACCGTGGACACTCCTCTCCCGCACATGCAGCCGATCTCAGACAATTCTGGCAGGCCTTGAATACACCAGCAGTTACATAAGAAACATTTTCTATTGCTCTGAAATAATGTATTGGCACAAACTGGTCTGAGATTGATTAAATTAATTGATTAAATAAATTGATTAAAAAGCAAATTTGAAGCAAGACCTGTTTACTGCTCATGTACAACATGGTTATGCCATTTGAATACAAGCCCAGCCACACAGCACTATTGCCTATGGCCTACAGGCATGCCTGGTGGTCCCAGCACGAGAAAAAACGCAGGTTATAAATTGATCAGGAAAAATGGGAGGTTAAAGACAGAGGTCCCTGGGATTTCATCAGAAGCAAGCCCAGATAACCATCTTTCTCATTAACAACCACCCCTGGACCAAAACCATGTAAAAAGCAGTGATGTAACATACTTGAGCATTGCCAAAACACATCAAAGGAAAACATCTTTCTTTTCTGCATTTGTTATAACGCAGTGGTACCTCCTGTCTTGAATGCCCTGGAACAGTGTGTTGTTTGCATGGGGGGTGTTAGGGAATTAGTCAAAAGTTCACTAATCGTTGGTTATTACACACTGATTTTAGTAGTTGCTGCATCATGACTGACACTTCTGAGCATATATCACCCAGGATTCCACAACTCACTTAATAAACCTTGCTATCACATTAACACTAATATCATACGGAGGTTTCACCGGTGTGTGGAAAAATAAGTATAGCTTGTAGGACATTGCTTTCTTGCTTCCTTAAATCATTTTCTTGTATGTAGATGAATATTGATTTTTTTAGTTCATAATGGTAACACTGAGATTTATTGATCATGTTGGGAAAAAAAGTCAATTTGTTCCTCCACAGGACACTAAACCCTGATAGTTAGTGAAATATGCAGGTGGTACACGGCGCGTGATGTGTGACCTGCACGTCTTCGTAAGTATTGGAAAAATTATTCATTTTATGAGATGTTTCTTTCCAATCAAGAGATTAATTTGAACTTCAAAAAAAAAATTTCTGATGGTCCCATAGTAGGTCCAATATGTTGTACATAGTGCATGTGTCTGCTAAATGAAGAGCATCTTTAATTTAACATCCATAAAGCTAAGAAAGATGGACTCTGTTATGCTTGGGATCTAGTTAGGTAACATTGTTCACGTTTCTAGAACTGCACAGTTTTTTGAAATAACAAAGAATAATGCTATTTTTTTCAGTATTAAGCTAGGACATTCATCTTAATGCTAATACATAAGGAGACCACAAGACTCAGAGAACATGTCAAATCAATGCTTTAGAAAACAGAATTAAACTTTCACATTAGAAATAAGCATAAAATCGTATCTTTTAAATTTAAATTTATTTTTTTCATATTGTAGCCCTTAGTTTATTAAAAACTGTGTTCTAAGTCAACAGATGCATACTGTTCTTCTGTTCACTAAGAGATAAAATTGCAGTTTTAGGTGCTACAGAAGCAAACCCAGTTACAGCCTGATACCCTAGTTTACCTAAAAACATGTATGCAGCTTTGGAGAAATATATTGCTTTGGTATATTCCCTTGCAGACACTGCATCTCATCCTGTCTTGACATAGCTTGATGAAAAGAGGACAGAACTTGATTGAAAGTGCACCTTCTTCCTATAGGACCTTTAATCTTTAACCAGTATAGCATCTATGACAAATTGTATTCCAAATAGACTAGATGAGAGAGAGCAGAAAACTTAGAGACTTGTTTGCTTCACACAACAAAAACCTTCAACAGAAGTCCAACATGAAAGATATCATTTACCGGCTTGGCTGCTGTTGTAGCTGGAACTCTTCTTGCAACAGTGTGAACATCATCAGCTGGAGCAGGCCTTCCCTGGTGCAGGGGCTCAGAGAATATGCAATGTACATTTGCACCTATTTTTGCTATTGTGCATTTTACAACAGAATCATCAGACAAAAAAAGGCATGAACAGCCCCAGGGCAGTGAGTGTGAGAGAGACCCAAGTTTTCTTTCTCCCAGAGGCGTGACTTGAGTCGCTAAGTCACTGAGTCAGCCTCCGTCTCTCTGCTCTACATGACTGTTGTATCTCTGGCTGCAGTGTCCTCCTCCCCCCACAAAACCCCATGCCATGGATTGGTGATTTGGACTGTCTGCTGACATGTAGGAACCGTGGATCCAGAAGCCCACAAGCTGGGGAAGGCTCAGGTTTCCCACTTCCTGAGCAGTGATCCAGCCCATAGTATTCTGTTAATTCATATTAATTCTATTAAATCAGCAAAAGTTGAATGGCAGCTCCTCTACCAAGGGAAGCAAGAGCTCAGGAGTAAAGTTTCCTTACCCTGTTAGCAGACCAGATGGCCCCTTGCTCACAATGGAGATTTTCCGGTTGCTATCCAGGGATACAGTTGTATTCACAACTATATTTCAGAAGCTCCACCACCATTTTAGAGTTAAAAATTATTAAAATTATAAAGTTTTTAATTTAAAATATGCATACATTTAATATACAAAATTATACAAATTATACATTTAACTAACATAGAAAAATACATCTTGTTAACAAGATAAAATGTCAACATATCTTACATAATTTAAGTGAGAGTTACAAATTTATGATAATCATCAAGTTGACTTTGTGACTTCATTACAATTCTGTATCTTCCCTAGTTACATTGAAAATTAATACATATGTACAGTTGATATTCATGACAAATGTCTTAGAGTGGAAATCTTTGCTGAAAAGTTATCCAGAAGGTTTTAATGGAACAGATCAAAACAAGCGTGGCCTCTCTCATACTATTGAAGCTTCTCACTTAGCTGAGACCAATCTGACACCCATTTACAGGGTGGTCATGGGTCAGAGTTTAAACTTTTTGCATATATATACAAACACCTTTCCTTCCCCAATCTAGCTGGTTCTTCTGGTTAATAAGTATCACACCATAAACCCCAGCCTTTTTGTGCATTCTTTGGCACCTCTTCAAATGGATCCCAATTTGTGGCCCTAACAACTGCTCTGCATGACTTCTGGTTACCAGCCCGCTGTTGGCTGTGCAAAAGCGTTAAGTAGCTGCACAGTGCTAGAGCTCGAAAGGCAAGATCTCCATACATTATTTATCCCAGATTTCTCATTAATACCTCAGGAGGTGGGGAAATATCTTTGTTTCAGTCAAACAAATATGTGCAGTAAGTCTTTACTCCTTATTTAATTTACATGGTTTCTTTTTCCAAGTTCCAAACAAAAGACAGAAGCTTAATTTATAAACAAGCTATAAAAATCTGTTCCATACTGTGTCTTGTCTTACACACTGTGAGCCATGTAATGATTTTCTTTTAACTATTTACATATTCTTTAAAACTTGCTTGTCATCACAGGGAGCAAAATAGCAAACCACCACCACTCTGATTTTCAGGTCGCCATTTTTTTGCCCTTTTTTTTTTTTTTTTGTAGCTCTGTACCAACAAATTGCTCTTAATTCCTAAAAAGTAAAATTCACTCATGAGCTAAAAGCTTCTTCAACTTTTCCTAAGATCTGCTTAGGACCATCAGTGAGTACGTGAATTGCCTCACACAGGCTTTTTTTTTTTTTTGCACAGGAGTATTTTTCACCTGTTAACTACATTTTCCCTCTTTTTAAAAAAGACAAAACCACAATTCAGAGAGTAGAGAAATGTAGTCGTTTGGCATCGGTTAGTGCACACTGCGCAGTAACCTCTCACATTGGAATTTACATTTGCATATTCATATTCCCATAGCAAGAGTCTATGTTACACAGAGAAACAATAGTGAACAGAGATTTATACCACAGATCCCAACAACTCGAAATCAAGGCAGGTCTCCACAACTACTAATCCCTTTTTCCTCTCCTATGTGCATAGAAAACATTAAAGCATAATGCTTAAGTACCTATCATATGTGAGCATTTCTTATGCCAAGTAGAAGCAAGCATGAAATCTTGGTCCCAGAGAAGCCAGTGGAAATTTGCCAGTCATTTCAGTGGTACAAGCATTTCATCCAGCACATTTAAATTTTCTCCCTCCCCGCCCCCCCGGTTTTTTTTTTTTTTTGGCTTTACCTGCAACTTGCAACTTTCCTAGTTGTCAAATAATGGCTTATGCATGGATTCCAATGGCAGAACTTAAGTTAGCTATATTTTTAATTCATATCCTGTGTAAGAAACAGTATACTCTCTTTCCTAACATTTGTGCAGGGACAAGAATTTCTGTCCGTAATCCCATGGATACTGATTTCTAATGCAAATATGTTTGGAGCCAAAGGCACAATATATTTTAAAGGAATTCTGCTAAAGCAGGAAAGAGGTTTGAACAAGTTTCTGTAATCCTAAGGTCTGTTCCCCCTCTGCCTCCTTAAGGCACTAAAGGATTTCCAAAGGATTAGTGGCAAAACCCAGCATGCACATGTCCCTCCCTCCCTCCACCTCACAACCACAGTAAATTCAAATACTAAAATCCTTCATCTGCAAGTGAGAAATACAGGTAGATTTATGAAACACAGATCAGGGTTTCTGGTCTTTAAAAGGCCACAAGGACAAACATCAGCCATGCCTTAGCAGGACATTTATCCTGGGAACTCTGCTGTGTATGTGAAATATTTCCTGGGAATTGTATTATTCTGAATGTAACATGATTATCCGGAGTCAATCATTGTACTTCCAGCATCTGCCATCCATAGTGGTGTGAAGAACAGAATTCAGGATTTAGAGGTTGCGTGAGGAGCTGTGGAAATACTCTAAGCTGTATTTTCAATATCCTGCAATGCTCTATACAGTAGAGTATATGTAAATAAGTGAACTGTTGAAGAAATCCTATTTTCCATGTAACACTGCCCATTTTGTCTACTCAGGGTGACAGAAGAAGATTGTATTTACTTACGCAGAACTTAGCAGCATCTTAATTTTGACTGTAAGGAATTTGGTCAAAGCAATATTGTGCATATAAAGCAATCAGAACAAAGTGCCCAGTTTTGCATTCTGAGAAAGTTTAACACGGACAACGATACACATAAAGCATCCTCTGGCATGTTTACCATAGATAGCACATCTAAACAAGTTATCTTCTGCTTAGTGAAAGAAAGTCAAACAGACTGTAACAACTAGACAACACTTTTCTCTTCACCATAAGGCAACTAGAAAATAATAGCTAGGCTCTCTGTCTCAGCTAGTAATCTCACATTAAAAATTTTACTGCTTTCTTCCAATGATTTGAGGTAAAGTTGGGATTTTAATTCCTGATCCTCAGCCACATGATATGCACCCACTGGTCCACCAATTTAATTAATAAACAGGCTTTTCCAATATTGGTAAGACAATTTTCATATTAGGAGGTGGCAGAATTTAAAGGAGATCAATGTGGTACAAACCACAAAGAATGAAGCATGTTCTGCATTCCTTATGTAATCATTTTAAAATGAAAACAAATGGCAGAAAGCCTAAGATGTTACAAAATGGACAGGTTCATTACCAACATTTATAGTTTACAGCAGGAGATTATGCATAAATACTAGGAAAGAGGCATGATGTTTTAGTTCAACATTTAATTCAAAAGCAAGAACTAGGGTTTATTTGCCTGAGTGTTGTGGAGATGATGTATGTTTTCAGGTGGAGAGTATGCAAATGGAGAGAAACCTACACATATGCCATTGCTTTATTTTAAGAACTTGTAGTTAAGCTTCAAGTGTTACCATGCCAACATGTCATCTTGTTACTAATCATAATCTAGAAATGCACATTACATTAATCTGATTTGGGATTCCACAGTTTATTATCCTTCTGTCTCCTTTGAAAGGGTATCTGGAATTACTGGGCGACTTAGCATTGAAAAGACAGCATATTCTAGCAGTTAGCCCAACATTTAAAAAAGAAAAAAAGAGGAAATACAAGTCATAAAACAGTTATCGAAACTGAAAGTGCATTACACCGTAAGGGATAGTTTGAGAGAGCAGTACCCACGCCTGCTCCCATTCAGGACAACACGAGTATTGCCATTGACTTCAACAGTGCTGTGTGCAAGCCTTTAGTTAAAGAAGGAATGGATGTACCCATATGATCCCTTATGCACAAGTCTTGTGCCTGCATTCACATCTCCCTGCCTTCACAAATGGGAACTCACATATGAACTGTAGGGGTTACGGGTGCATAAATCTGTATTGTGCAGTATGGTTGCAAAATGTGTTTGCATCACGTGTACTATTACCAACCACTGTGCACAAAAACACCTATTTCAGGAAAGCATGTATGCATGCGAATTCCTTATTTGAAAGTTAAATTCAGTGTGGCCTATTCATGTGGTTGAAATAATCCATCTAGAGCACTAGGGCACAGCGCTTTGATGTTTCAAGTGCCTCTCAGTGCACATGAAGTACATTCCCCATTCTTACTTACCCCTGTAAAAATGCAGTTCTGTCTCATTTCCTAAACAGTTTGTACCCTCAAGTACCATGTCCTCAGAAATACTAAACATCCTAACTCAGATCAAAGGCCCTTTCAGGAATGCTCAAAACCGTATGAGGCTGAAGATATTACATGCCCACACAAGCAGACCCATGAAGACCGAGATCTGTGCTTAACTTGATAATTTCTTTAAATGCAAATGCTGACATCCCACGAAAATAAAACAGAACAAAAACTCAAACCACACACGAGGTTGGCCCGCATGGCCAGCTTCCACTACAGGAGGTGGCTAAAACGTGGCAGATGATAAGTCAGTTTTTCCATAATGAAGCGGCTGCGGTCACCACCAGGTCAAAGCACCTTTCATCATTCCTTCAGAGCAGTATTGCTGCTTCTGTGTGACTGATACTTTCTTTCCTGGATAAGACGAAGGAGAGAAATAAAAAAAAGGAAGGGGGAAAAAAAAAAAAAAAGAGACAAAAGCATAAGAAAGGTATCTGGATTTTCACAATTTAAGGAATCGTTTGTTATTCATTCAAGGCCAAAATAAAGCATTTGGGAGGAAGTGTGCCTAGGTGCTTCCATATAAACATAACATAATGGCAGCGTTAAGAGAACACATGGAAACTTAACTGTTCAAAACACATTGAGACATTCTCACATGATTTACTGAGTTTAAGATGAAAAGCACACCCCATACTTTTCCCTTTTGTTACTCCTTCTTGTAAACAGGTTCCTGTCATCCATGTATCAATACGGGAATAAACACTCCCTGCCATCTTCCCAACACCATTTCATAACCCCCTTGGCAGGGATCCACAGAAGTAGTCTCATGGATAAAGTTCATCCCAGGGATGACAGCCATCACAAATCCGACTTCCAAGTAATCCCTGTTTCTATGCTTCTTCCCAGACCAATATTAATCATTTGAATTTTTCTTCAGATATCAAGTTTCAAAGCCTGCAAAATATTATATCTGGCTTTGCAATTTCCACTGAGGCTGTCATTATTACTGTTAAATATCACCAGTGATGCAGTGCCTGCATACTTAACGCTGGCTAAAACTTGATGTCTACTGGAGAAACATACATCTTAATACATCAGGAGTATAGGAAATTATAATAACATACATACAGAATTTTAAAAAATGGTATATTGTTGTTGTTATTATAATAACTGACTGGTGATAGTAATTAACTGTCATTACTAAAACATGTCCCATTTACTGATATGCCGCCCAAAAGAGAAAAATTAAAAACTGGGAAAGAAGAGAGCCTTTATGGCTTGTACTTTAGGATGGAAAGGTTTTTCCAAGCATCAAGAACGGAACTGAAAAAAAATCCTGCAGAGTGAGGCAGAGTAATAAAGGGGAGGCCATTATTTTTGGAGAAGCAGCTAGATGGAATATTGTAGGACACAAAACCAGTGAGGTATGCAAAAGTCAGTAACTGAGGCAGGAAAGTGCCAGCTGGGCAGGAGCACATTAGGAGTCCTACCGATGAGAGGCATTTCGAGCCCTTGCATATTCTTTAGTTCAGATCTCCATCTTGAATCAGAAGGTGGCAAATGTTGAGACTTGCTTCTGGTTCAAAACAGCACCAGAAGTTTTCTGCCTTCTTAAGCCTTCTTAAGATGTTATACATTATCTCTGCCTCTGCTGTAGGTGGATCCAAACAAAACCATTTTTGGAATTTCTTCTCTTTCCATGGCCTAATAGAGCTCCGGGCTCTACTGCAAACAAACAAAGTCCATTGCAGTTCATTCTCGTCTCCAGGCAAAGAAAGGGAAGGCTACTAGAGTCTCCATGGATCATCTTTTCTGATTACTGTTTTTGTAGTCTAAGTGCAATCAAAACAAGACCCAACAGAACACACTTACAGCCTTTGCTATCCACAGCTTCCAAGGATTTTTCAGGACACCAGGCACTTTCCCTTTTATAATTAATATTACAAAGAGAAATATGACTTAGTAACAGCACAGCTGGTCTTGTATTCTGGGATGGTCTGAAAGACACTCCTGTCTCTCCCCTTCCACTCATACATAGTCTCTTCTCTGTGATCCCATCATTATGCATAAGAGCTGGAGAGGATCAGAAGGATGAGTCCCTAGGTACTCGTAAAGCTCAACCTTATTTTAGAAGACAGAGAGGTTGCAATTTTAGTCCTTCAATTGCTTGCACAGGAACCACCCATTGTTGCCAGTTTTCGGTTTACTGACTTGTTCAAAGGAAAAAATGTCCCTAAAGTCTAAAGTCTGAAAATTGGTGTGGCCAGAATAATGGAAATCTGATTCAAACTTATTCATTCAATGATCATATATTTTTTGCACTTTAGTGATCACATCTTTTGTTATCCACCAATTTAAATTTAAACCAAGTTCTCCAGTTTTCCAAAGTCAGATAAAGAATATTTGCCAAACACGCACTGCTAGACCAGGGAGCATTTACAAACACAAAAGTCATTATTTGCATTACATTTCCTTCCATTTTTATCATGTTTTCTTGAAATGTTAGCCATCAATTATATTTCTTTTCTTGTTTTTGTCAGACTCTTCACTTTCTCTTTCACATTCCTTTCATCCTCTTTGTCTGTCCTTCCTCCTTCCTATGTGACATTATTTGTCCCTCCTTTTATTCTCTGCTCCAAGTCTTTTTGAAACTTTGTGCTCCTTGCAGTCTTATGTCCCTGACATATTTATCCTTCATCCTTCTCTTATTATTTTTCTTCATACCACTTATCTAACTAAGCAGTATGGCAACATAAACCACTACTGAAATGATTTGTAATTACTCTGGTCAGAGAGGAAGTCTGTTTTGTGAAATGCTTGAGGAAAATAAAAAAGGTCTTCACAATGTCACTTTACCAAAGAAAAATATCAAACGAGCATTTCCAGTGCTTAAGCACAAAGGTGCGGTTTCCAACCATGCATCACAGTGATTCAAAACCAGTTGAATCTTTACGAATAATGGACCTAAGAGTTTCCGCATGGGTATTTCTGGTGCTCAGAAATTTGCTGGCCTCCCGTTCTTTGTTAGGGCTAAAGCACATGCTTGAGCAATGATGCGGAGGCTGGGCTCATATTCCCTCACATCACAAGCAAAATCAACTTCAGTCACCAACACAAAAACCTGCTAATGCAGAAGGTCATTAAACAAAATGATTTCTTCATGACATTGGAGCCTTAAAGGGAACCTTGCAACATACAAGTGATAAGACTGTGCACTGCTCTCCAAGCCAGGACTGAATCATTTCCAACATAAAGATCAGCGATCCATTTTCATGCACTCACTTGATGTTCTCCAATCTTTTACCACCTCTGTGAGCCACCAGCATTTATTTGTTCTAGCTCCCAATCTTCTTTATCTATCCTTGTTCATCATGTGCTAAGTATCAGGAAACTATAAGATCATAGGAAGGAACCTCAGAAGGTCATTTAGATCAACCTACTCAAAGCAGAGTCAGTTATGAAGTCAGACCAGTTTGCTCAGGGCTTAGTCAAATCTTGAAAACCTCCTGGGATGGAAAATGCACAACCTCCCTGGGCAGCCTGTCCCACTGCTGGGCTGTCCTCATGGGGGAAATGTTTTTCCTATATCCAGTCTGAACCTCCCTTGTTTCAACTTATACTCACTGTGTCTCATCCTCCCACCACACACCACTGCAAAGAGCCCAGCTCCATCTTCTCAATTAATTCATCGTAGGTTCAGGAAGGCTGTTGTGAGGTCCCTCCAAAGCTGCCACTTCTCCAGGGTGAACCAGTCGAGGTCCCTTGGCCTCTGTTCACAGAACAAGTGGTCTAACCCCCAAGAATCTAAACTAACATTTCTAAGGAAGCTCAAAGAGCACCAGTACTGCCAGCCAAGGTCATTGCTATCCCCTGGCCAGCTCAGCTTATTCAGAGACAGGTGATACAAAGAATGCAGTGATAGAAATGGTACGGGCTGGTCTGCATAAGCTCATCCACCTCAGCTCACACTGGTGGAACAGAACTAATGCTGACCAACCGCACCTCCTCCTAAAGAGGGCTGTCCCGTTTAACTCCTCCGCTCCAATCAGTTCCCTGGAGAGCAGAGCTCTGTGTCCACTGCCAGGGCCCGTGGTCTTTGTCCCTTGCAAAGCACAGGGTAGAAGCCACCCTGCTCCCCTTAGGAAGGTACAACAGTAAAAGCTTTGCAAAAGAGTTTCAGAGTGTGCATCAAAGTCAGAAAGAAATGAGCCAATATAAAGACTTTAAAGACAAACAACAGCAGGGCTGGAAGGAAAAAAAAAGAGTTGCAGGACTGTACATACATTCCTAAAATCTCTATGGCATCTTCAGAGAGTCCCTGTTCTCTTTTTTAATTAATGAATGCACACACAAGATTTCAAGTTAAATATTTCCTTCCACTGAGAAGATAAAGATGGAAAAAGGAGGATGCTATTTTATTCTGATCATCTGAAAGAGGACATGAAATATGGTGATACTGTAAAAACATACCAAAATAATGTCTACTAACTTTCCAAGTAATGAAGGTGGTTTTAGGTAGCAGACCATCATGCAGTTCCAACTGCTTCACTCTGGCTTCTGAATAATCTGGTCAATGCATACTGGGAACATTTCCTCAATATATAACACAGCATCAAAGATCTGAAGTCACCAGTATACAGTGGGTGCTCTATACCTCAGCCCTGATATGCAGGGTGGGTACACCATATTTCCATTCTTTTGTATCGTTAGAGGTATTTAAAGTGAAGAAAGTGCAAAATTCAAGGAATTAATAAAATGTCTTTATACCCAGCAAGGAAATAAATATTTTTGCTATTGTGGACAAATATTTGAAGAAGATACTATGCAACACCTGAAAAGAGTTTCTGTAAAATATAAAATTACTCTGCTGTGTCTCTGCCCTTATCAAGGGTCACATATTATCTTTCTTCAGTATCACTGAAGCGCCACTGGCTTCCACTACTATTCTGGAGTTATAGTAGCACAAATGAGAAAAAATGCCAGGCATGAAGGCTTGTGCTGTTCTTTAATATTTGGTAATGAAGTTACAGTTATTTTACTTGGTCTAACTAATATATTCATGAGCAACTAATATAATCATGAGCAACCAGTCATATTATCATTTCTATTAATTACAGAAAATCAATGTATCTGTGGCATACACACACTTTAATAGAAAATTATCTACCATAAATTATTTCCTGTGTGTTTTATAGTACCTTATTCTAAAATATAAACATCTTTCTCTAGAAAAATTTTGATTACCTGCAAATAGAAAAAACTAGCAAAAAAAGAAAGTGATTACAAGAAAGGAAATGTTGCAAAGTTGCATTGTGCCATAATACACATGGGATCCCTTAGCCGTTTGGTAAAGAAATGCTATATAACCAAGAGCATATACTGATCTTTGCAAAAACATTTGATTTCTGTATTTGGAAAAAAGAAAATCAAATAGTATTCAGTGTAGTCTTCTCATTCACAGATTGGTGCTTATAAAATTCATTTCGAATTGATGGATTCACGTTGGAGCTCAAGAGGTGTGACTCTCATTAAACTCTGAATGAAGACATATTGATTCCAATTATAACCAGAGGCCAACAGAGCTTGCCTATATCTCAGAGGAAAGGAAAAGCTACACCAATTGCATCCCAGGGAGAAAAACCCAACCAAATAACCAACCATGGATGTTGAAAACCACGAATAAATTATATTCTCTTCTGTTAGAAAATTAAATCATGTTATTCTACATTTTTGTGCTTAATAAAGGTATTAAATACTAAATAGCATTACATTTATAGATCTTATTCAATATCATTGTTCTGGCTTTATGCCAGTTTCTTTCTTATGAAACTAATGGCATAACTATGGTAAAATGAATTCATGCAGCGATGAATGAGGTCTGTCTTAATTGTACTCTATGCAAATACATTCGTTTCATTACTAGTTGAATATGGTCAATATACAACATACAAGCAGTGCTGCTCTGTAATGTTATGGAACTCTTCAGAAAAATGTCACACACACACTCATTTTCACACTGTTTGGAGAAGAACAATTTAAGAGTCTTCATTAGGGTTGGGTAACCACAGTGAACAGGAGTTGCAAATGTGAATCTTACAAATGTGCGCGGACAGCTGAATTCACTGCTGTGCTGAGCACCATTCTGGAAGTTAATTTCTTCCGTTAATGGCCTATCAATATATATAGAGATAATATATTTGCTTTCAAAAAATGTCTTCTAAAATAATATCCTTGCAATCCTTTACAGTTTTGAGATGCAAATGCTTACAGAAGAATCCCGATGTCTAACCTCCTGCTCATCAAATATTACACAACTTTGCAAGCAGGCAGCAGTAACATATACGGTTATGAGATCAATCGCTAACCCAAAATCTTGAAAATGCAGCCAAAGCAAGACAGCTTGCCAAGAAGCTTAGGGAGAAACACGCTGATATGAAGCAGTCCAACAATTTAAAATTACAAACTAGGAAACCTCAAAGTCTGATCACAGATTGTTGAGAACACACACACAAAAAGGAAAAACCAGCTGGAACATACATTTTTTTTTAATGATAGAGTTCACAAAGTCCTAATTAAAGAGTGGCCCTATTCCTGTTTAAAATAAGAAACAATTAAAACACCCTTGTATTCAAAACATCTTCCACAGTACCACGTTTACTTTACTGATTCGATTTTTCTGTGCAGGCACCACCCCATTTATATACCGCAGAGCTTTTACTAGCCTTGAAAAATCTAACAGCACTTATTAAATATAGGCTTTTTTTTGTGCTAAGGTAAATTGAGGACATGGACTTACTGTTATTTACAGTTATAATGGATTTAAAGGCTAATACAAATGAGTTAACCTCACACTACAGAGACAATAACAGCATGACATGTCCAAATACGACAGAAGTGTGGTACCTTCTATATAGCAGGCATATTGTTTCTGAGAAACACCTCAAAACAACTCGATATAATGAAAAAGCAAATCCCAGAAGGATTATCTTGTCAAGTCAAAAATGGATACAATCCCTATCATGTGCATATTTCGCTGAGATTAGTTAAAGAAGTGAGCATTATAAAAAAATTACCAATAGTAACAGACAGTAGCAACAACCACAAGAAATACTTCATATCTAATGTATTTCGCTGCGTGCTTTAGCACCATAATACAGCCCGTTGCAACTGGGACATATGGTGTTTCTGCCCATCTAATGTATTTCGTTGCGTGCTTTAGCACCATAATACAGCCAGTTGCAACTGGGACATATGGTGTTTCTGCCAGTGCTGAATATGCAACAGTCAGGTTGACCCACAACAGTCCCACAGCTCCAAAAAAAAAAAAAAAAAGCAATAGAAGCTTGTTCAGCTTGGTTATTTCCAAACCTTTTGGGCTGGTGGGCCACTCGTTCCCTTACAGTTTCTCAGAGAGGTATCCTTAATATCAAAATTTTAATGATAAGGTTCTGCTGGTAACGTGTAATATCAGTTTCACAGACCAGTTGTAGAACGCCACTGGAACAGATATATTTGCAATAGGTAACAGCCATGAATCTTGTAAAAGCATGATGCTTTTGCTGAGTTTGATTCAACCTCCTTGCAGCAAGGCATTGCAAACTGGATCAACAGACTATGAGGGGAAAGGCTGTGCCTCAGAGCAGCACCCTGGTCTGTGGGGGATGCTGGGAAAGCCAAGGAGGTAAGTACGACCATGAAAATCTGAAAGACCTGCTGGGATAGAAGAGCACAAATTGTGAGCAGGACAACATAAGGTCCTTGGAAGTAGAGGCCATTTGAGCCCTTCAGTCCCTGGAGCATGCTCTCTCTTTACCAGATGATCTTCCCAGGCAGTCCTATTCACATTTGCATGGGTAAAAGCTGCCCAGAAGACTAAGGATTGCATTCATCTAAGCCACAGCAACCTTTGGGCCAGAGGGGCTTTGTCCTGGGGACAGCAGTGATGCCTGCAAATGCGGACCTGCCCTTTGTCCTTCAGGAATTTTAATGATCTGAAAAGCGCTACAAATGTTCTACAGAAAACCATTCATTTAAATTATTTGACTTAGGGGGAGTCACAGGCTTTTTTTTTTTTTTTTTTGAAAGTCAAGGTCATTAAGAATGGCTCACTTAATACGAGACAAGATTTTATGACTCACAGGAGACTGGGGCAACAGCAGAAACACTGCATATTTAAAGTATAATGTTTAGTCACCAAAGACACTTTCAGAGTTATTGCCTCCTCCTTAGACACATTTTTTTAATTGCTGCAGCAGAGCTGCAGCAGTAACAAAGAAATATCTTCTCCTTAAATGCACAGTCATTCAAGTAACTGATCAGCAGGTTTGCCTTGCTGCTGTCAGCCTAAGAAAAATGGGCAAGTGAATTCACATTTCAGCAAAGCATTTTTGTATCCCACTACCCCTCCAACCATGCAGGAAAAAATAATGTATGCGCATCCAGAACAGATTAAGTAGCATCTGAGGAAGAAGATTTCTAGGTGCTCTGCAACCCATAGCAAAAGGTTAGGAAGACAGGAGCAGACAAATATTTGAGCTTTTCTGTTTTGCTTTGTTTTCCTTGCCTGATCTTTACAAAGGCCTGTTTCAAGCCAGAATAACTGCTAGAGTAGGTTGGATTTTTTTTCTAAAGTAGTAATCAAAGCAGTATCATTACAAGTCTGTGAGCAAATCGTAGGCTTTCTGTGGTTACTTCCTCACCCTGTTCCCAGATCAACCTACAGTAGATTTGTGTGTCAGCCTGCACAGCCCTGTCTGCCAGAGACAGCGGATGGACAGCCGTCGTCGCAGGAGCTCTAGGGGGGTGGTACCCTTGAACACCCCACGGCTGAGCCAGAGAGTCCACTTGTCGCCCGGAAAGCCTCCAGACCAACAGTGAATTTTGCACGGAGGCAGCAATCTAAAGACTGCGGAATTTAATAACTGCAACACTTTGTTACTGCAACATATTTTAATGCATCACCAACAGTAGAAGTTTAAATGGTTTTATCCCAAATCTAACTACTTGAAAATTTTTAATAAAAGAAAAACATTTGCTATTCCCATCAATATTTAAAAAGGCAATGCAAGTTTCCCTGGTCCAGCTTTGCCCCTGTGGTGGAGGATTCAGCATACAGCATATGACCTAGATAGCGGGAAGACAAACTTTGATATAATCCTGTCCCCCTGAGCACTGAAAAATTTGGAAATCAGACAAGATGAACGCAGTGGCCCAGATTCTCTCTGTCATTTGGGCAGTTTTGCATTGCATCGTTAGTCCTCATTCACCCTGCAGGGGCCATAGTCATGAGCCACAAGGCCTGTTGCGTTATTATCTCCTGCTCTATGGCTAGAAAAAGCGAGATCATGCTCTCCTTCCAGGGACCCCCGGCTGCTGAAACGTCACTTTGTAGCTGGAGATTATAAGTACAAATTACAGTAACCTTTAGGCTGCTACAACTTACGTTGGAAATATCTGCGTTGAATTTTAAGTGCTTTGGACACACACGTGCCCGGACAATTCTCCTGCCCACACTGTCTGGACCAATATCTCTACTCAGACACAGACCTCAAGGTCAACCATAAAGCAAGCATGGGAAAAAGTGCAGAGTGCCAACATGTATTTCATCTGCCTTTCCAGTACCATCATATTAGCCGCCATGCCACTCAAGAGCCTTCCCAGGATAACTATGTCCTCCAATACCATTAGGACAACTGGGATTTGTAGGCAACCTGACTACAGGCAGCCTAGTGCTATGTGAAGAGCTGCAGCATCCCAACTACAGAGATACTAGGATGGTGTAATATGGTGTTCATCCTCTCTTCTGCCTCATTGAGCTTTGTACCTATTATATCTAAAGCAAGGGGATGTAGAACCTCCAGGATCAGGTGCTGACATGTTCGGATTTCTGCGTGGGGTTACTAAAAGTGGTCAGAAACATTTTGCATGGAACATTTGATTTTGATGAGGCTGCAGGAATCACGCCTGATTTCCTGCCAGGTCCCCTTCCCTGTTCTTCAACAGTACTCCTGGCAGGTTGACAGAGAGTGGGAGTTTGAAAGAAGTTATTGCTCCAGGATTGTCTCAGAGATTGCGGAGCTCCTAAGCTGCTGGCTCCTCTACAGATCTCATTAGGCAGGATGCCAGGAAACTCAGAGCAGAGTAGTCCTGCTCATAAACTCCAAGGCTTCCAGCTCTCTATTAGCCCACCAGGCAGAAAGAAAAGAAGCAAGAGTCTGGAAGCTCTGGAAAGTGCAACTCCTTGGCATCCCAGGCAGCCAGAGGATCGAGAGAGATTTCCTCGAGCTGGGGACCCCAGAGCTTCTGATGCCTCCAGTTCCAGGTGTCATTAACTTTGGACTAGATGATTGTTGTAGGTCCCTTCCAAATGAAAATATTCTATTCTATTCATTAAGAATTGAAAAAATACTCCTTTTCATTTCAAATCAGAATAAAATCGAATTAAACAAATCTATCAAAATCCTCTGCAAAACGGCATGATCTTTTTTCGTGCTGCATCACTGTTATGGCTGGTGTACAACACATCTTGTGGTCCTGTTCCCTAAACATACAGATTGTACCATTACTCAGCAGACTGAGCTTTCATCACATTCATTGCCTCCTCACCCTTCCTCCTTAATCCAGGTATTCATGCCCTCCCAATTTTATTTTCAAAACCAAGCCCTTTAGGGAATAACATGTTTTGTGGAGTTTTCCCCTTTAAACATACCTGTATAGCCATACAACTCCAGAGAAAACAAGTAGAAAGCAACAAAACTTAAAAAGACAGTAATTTCGTATCTTCATGTTGACTAAGTTGAAGAGGATTTGTTTTTCTCAAACTCCTATTGCCACAAAGCTCTGTATGCAGGTCAGCAGGCTTATGTAACAGTGATGCATCTGGCTCTCTGTCCCAAATAAGTACGACAGAATATGCTGTGACTGCTACATAACCTTGTGCGCTGTTCATCAAAGGCTCATAACCACCTTTTTTTCCTATTAAAGGAGACCGACTGAAATCTCAGTCTTCAATTTTACAAAGACTGGTAATTGTTACATGTTCTCAGCTTGGTGCTTACGATTAGACACACTGGATCATTTTCATGAGGCTTTTTTTTTTTTTTTTTAATTCACTAGTACCCATCCATCCAAGTGCAGTTTTGTTTCTGGAAAGAAAAGATTTTGAGTTAATTTATGTTAGTTGTATTTTAATGTACTGTTTTAAGTTCAGTTGTTAACTTGTGAGTTCACTCCATCACATTTTCTTACTGCTGTTTCTTGCTCTGTCTTTTCGTTTGACCTTTTCCATTTTGTCACATATCCACCAGTCACCCCTGTGGAATGGTCATGGCAATGGTCAGGGACTTCATACATGTCCACAGGACGCAGCATGGAGGAGGCTCTATCCAGACTTGCATGTTGTAAAAATCTTCTCTCCATTAAAACTAGGTCAAAATATTGTGAAGGGAAGGGGGCACAAGTCAACAGCAGATGCCCAGCTCTCACGCTGAAATGAAGTATGCATAGATCCATTACATGCACTCATACCTGAGAACAACAGATTTGACCTACTACAGTAGGCACCTTAATGTGTTTTATTCAGGTATCAAATACATGTAGACATCTCTGCAAATCCCACTTCTAGACCAAGAAGGTAACTCTAACTTGTAACTCCAGCCTCCAGCTAGCATGGAAATGAAATCACTGATTTTCTATAAATATTCTAATATGGTTAAATGTGAGGTGATGCACTAGGAACAAGGCGTGCAGCCCACACCTGCAGAATGGTAGACCGTGTCCAGAGCAGCACTAAAGAAAGATCTGAGAATGTTCTAGCCAACGAGTCAGCATGATCCACAAGCACAAACTAGAAAGACCAAACAGGATTTGGCATGTAAACTAACAGGCTGATTGACATACAAGCCTTTGACATCTCTCAGGGGTACCTACACTGAGTTGCATATGTGAAGTAGGATTTCCCAAGCGCTACTCCTGAGTTTAGACTTTTCAGAATTCTGTCCATTCTGTAGGTATGGCTTCACATCTTTTTTTTGCATTTGATTCCATTTTTACCACAAAACAGGATGCAGCATGGAGGCCAGGACAGTAACTCAATACCAAGTTCACCAAAAACAATGGCTTTATCTGCAAAAGTATAGCTCTAAAACTTCCTAAATTCACATCTGTAATACAATCCAGAGCACGGCCTATTAAGTTCATCCACAGTGCAGGCTCATCCACTGAGCAATTCTATGCTCAATTAATATATGCAGTGCTATACTAGGCCCAGTTAATCAACACTATCTATTCTGAAAGCAGGAAAAAAATTCTATATGTCAATCACACTCCATCAGCTTTCCCCACCCAATTAGTTTCAAAGACTTCCTGACTAAATTTACATAAAATATATCCTTCCCTCCTACCCCTTGTTAATGCATTAGACTATAACTTCATAAGGAGTTCTTGGAGATCACCAGTGGCAGACAGGTATCAGAGATGACACTATGCCTCTAGCACACAGTCCCAGGAATTTATGAGGGCAGCAGTTTCCCTGATCTTCTCATCCCCTTCAATGGATTTACACGCCTGTGGAGCAAGAATGCTATTTACGGTCAGAGATCCTCTGGGTCTGCCTGCAGAGAGAAGGCTATGGATGCAGATAACCTCTGCATTTTTTTAGGCTCTGCTTTGAATAGGTGGATGCGAAAAGAACAGCTATCAATGGACATAAAGCTGCAGTTGAAAGATCAGCAAGACTCACTGGAAAACCTCTGGAAAAGGGAATTTCAATCATTTGCAAGTGGAGAAACAGGTGGAATGATCTGTCTGGATAAGATTTGAGGGGCGGGCTTCTTGTGGCCAAAATGTTTGGTTTACTAAGGTTTTTTAGCCAGGACTTCAGCTGGCATAACTTCATGAGCTAGCTCCGTTCTAGACTGATGGCTAAAGCAGGTGGTGATTATTTGTGGCTTTCAGTTAACGACTCGGTCTTGCAAACCCTCCTCACACAGATCTGTTCAAGAGTGTTGGAATGGGAACAGCATATTCAGGAGACTTATAAGATTAAGCCCAAAGTACTAGGACACAAGAGTTCTGTTGGCAATAAGCTACTGCAAACAGTTGTGTAAGCTGAAGAAAAGCAAGAGCAATAGTTTCAAGCGTCTGCTTTTAGCATTATATTTACAGCTTTTTCCTGATTGTGCATATATTAAGCAGATTGCAAACTCGTAGTGAGTGGAGGGAACAATCTGGCTATTTATAAAGCAATTAACCTTTAGGAATTACCTTTGTTTTAACATTAAACTGGTCTGCTTCATGTTCAGAGGACCAGCATTTTCACTCTTTGGAAAATGAGAAAATATTCCATAACGATCTGTGAAGATAGCCAGAAAGAAGATTTCAGCGTTGCACTCTGGAAGGTCTTGGCTGATGCAGACTGTATAAAGAAGGAGTCGATGCAATCCCGAGACTGCGACAAAGCACAGTGGCAGAGTGAAGCGGCTCCAGAGCACATGCCAGGATGGGGGAGAAAATCACATTCTTTTAATGTTTTTCTGACACGATGACTCTTCACTGCAGAGTATTCCTGTTGTCTTTCTTCTAATCAAAACAAACATACCGCACCTATCTTTGTTCAGAAGTTACCTGCCAGTATCAGCTAACGGCTGGACTCCTCAGCCATATCATTTCTCTAGTATTAAGCTGGGACCAAAAAACTAGAGACAAAGGTTGTCATGACGCCATTTTTCTGACCTTACTTCAGTGTTTTCTTGTTTCCAGGGCAACTCAGAAAAGTCATGTAAAAAAATCCCTGTCATAATTGAAAAAGTAGATTTTTATTTTTAGATTTGGTTAACCCATCCATCAATAAAAGGAAACAAAATCAAATTAAATTGAGAGCTGCAGTAACGCTGCTGTAGGATAAACACAATGTTGTCACTGACTACATCTGTGGAAACAATTAACTGAAAGTACAAGACACTTGTTTACGGAGGTCCTGGGCTGATTTACGCAAGTTACTTTTATCTTAGCAAGTTATTTCATAAAAATATTTCAACATATTGTGACTACTATACCTTCATTATGCCTTCTTTAATTTGTTTGGCTGATTCAAAATTAACTGTCTGATAAAAGACTATGGGAGCCAAACCCTGCCTTCCTTTCACCTTCAAAGACACAAAAATCAGGGAAGCAACCTTTGGTTTTCTCCAGAGAGAATATATGATGGTCCCATATTGCATACTAATACCATGAATTATTCAAAATCACAGCAGGTAACAACAAACATTTTGTTAGGTGTAATGAAAGCTTAAGCATGAAAAATCATAGGAGGAGTATAATTAACAAATAGAAAAGCAGAGTTCAATTAAATAGCAATTCCACTGTTGCTTATGCACTGCATTGGTGGATGGTTCATCGTACTAACCCCAGTCTTTACCAGTGCAGAACTGTTCTAGCCCCACGAGACACAAAGCTTCAGATATTCCCTCTTGCTCCATGGGAAGACAAACCCAGAGGTCCGTAAGGAGACCAACTACAACAGTCCCACTTCACTTCAGCAGGCGGGAGACAAGTCTCCATCTGCTTCCAGTTTGCTTGTTCTCATTGGGAATATTTGGAGCGGAATTTGAGGCAGACTATGCTCCTGCCCCTCCAGCACATTTTTCCAGTACAATCTTGCCCCAACTAACTAGGATTTGCTACATTGTACACTATTACCACCAATAATTCCAGCCCTATTTTCTAAATGTGAAAAATGAGGTCTGGAGTTTAAGAAACACGCCCTCTGTCATTCAGCAAAGCATGAGGGATACTTCAATGGGACTAATTAGTACCTCTTCTACACTGCTGTCTGACTCAGCATAATGTAAGGTATGTTGTAATAATGTGTCTGGAAGAAAAGCAAAAATTCAATTCCTACACAGGAACACAGATTATTGGAAATGAGGCTTAATGTTTTCATGGTCTGAATTGTTCACATAGCAATTGTACAGAGAGAGATTGTTCAGAAAAGAAAGTAAAGGGAAAAATTACACATTTCCATAAAACTAGTGAAGATCAGTCATTCAGCAAAGTACAGATCCCCTTCCTCTATCTCATAAATTATATCACAAAATAATATAATTTAGGAAGTCTAAGAAGTAGTCATGACACATGTCTCCTCAGAAAAGTGTTGCACTGTTTATCAGGAGAAAATTCAACTGAAAAAAAGAAGAAAAAATAAAATATAAATACCTGCTGCAGTGCTCTTTAACAATAACAGATGGCCTTCTCTTTTGACGGAAGGCCTCAGGTTGGAGATAATACATCTAACGTATTACCAGCTATACCTCATTCATTTCCAATTTACATTTTGTATCTCCCCAGGTAATCATTATTTAGCAATACAGAAAAGACAATTCAAATCTTCCTTACACCCAGACGTCATTTTATTCTAAGTGATACGAATTAAGGGATGTTGGCAAGCTCGCAGGGAAAAATAGACCTTCACTGAAAGCATGAACTAATTTTTAAATAAAATGGTACATTCACCCTTATTTCTTTCCACCCTTCCTCACTCCATTATAAATAGATTTTCATGTGATGTCTTTGGAAGATTCATCAACAGCACTGGGATGAACCTGGTCAACTGGCGTGCTCCTCCGATGGAGAGCAGCTCCAAGACCGCAGCCTCTTCTATGGCTCACGTCTGTGCTCAGGCAGCTGTGAGGAAGAGAATGACGGTGCTTTCTCTCCATTCAAACCCCAAGCCAGCATTGAACTTGCAGTACCAGACACCAGAGACAAAGGTCAGTTCTCTAAGTCATTTTTAGCCAAAACAGCTGGAAGGAGATTGTCACGGCTAATTGCCCAGACATTCTGTATCCCGTACCTTTGCTTGAACACACAGGGCTGCGCAGGATTATGTGGCTGATTATCCTGCAAATTCCATAGCCTTGAGCCTGAGAAAGGGCACCAAGCTCATAAAGACTGACACCAGTCAACTTCCAGGTACGCTTACTTCATTAACATTTCTTACGGGGGCATTACATTTTCTTGCTTTTCTTCAAAATATGTAAACCACTGTCTTTTGCGGAAGCAAAAGGAAATATGCACATTTCTCTGAACTTCTTCCACCATTGCCCAAGGGGTTTAAGCACAGAGTTGGGCATTCAGTTACCAGTCTGATTTTGGTGCCCGACTGCCCTGGGTATATGGGCCATGCCTATCCTCTTATCACTGTAGTCATTTGAAATGCCCTCAGCAGTGCTTTGCTTGTGGCTATCTTTTCACAAGACTAATACAAGAGACTCCCCTATATTCAATATATCTACCTTATCTCTGACAGGAAGAAGAATAATGTGGATACTTCTCTGATCCTGCAAATCCTTAGTTACACAAGGAACAAGCAGAGACTACACACCAGTGGGAACTATTGGGAAAATTTTTATTTCAATGAGTCTAATGTTATTCAGTCTATTCAAGTAATGACCGTCTTGAGATGCCTAGGTGGGGGTTAGCTGCAAGGGTAAACTGCTCTACCTCTCTCCCACCTTTCTGACAGCACCAAAGATTCTGAATTAAAACAAATACCAATACGAGCAAATTACAAATACCCAGCCTTCCTGTTCCTCATGTCTCACCAATGAGGTGGAAGCACCTTTTCTTTCAAGTTCTCTCCTATCTAATTACATCACAAAATTAGAATAGAATGTTCTCATTTACTAAACTACTTCTATCAAGGATTCAAAACCAGCAGCTGCTGTCTCGTTAGCTGCTCTTCAGCTGTGTGAAACAGCACAGCCACCAGCTCACGCAAAAGCCATCTCTAGCCCGTGACCTGGAGGAGGGAGCGAGTAGAAGTTTGTGTCTGGCAGCCGCATGCCACGTCTTCTACCCCTTCCCTCTTCTCAGCCAAACTTTTCAGTTGGCTCTTGAGCACAAACAGAACCACCTTTGTGCTGGGAAGGAGGGAAGGAAAGCAATACCAATGGAATTGCTGATGCAGAATCTTTCTTTTCCTTTTTCCCCCTGCAGAAAGCTGCCAGGACAGCAGCAGCCTCTTGCAGGGAGCGGGCTGACAGTCTCAACAAAGCAGGTCACAAAACTGATCTGGCTTTTCAGGGCCAGACAAAAAGGAAAAGAGCTGGGACCCTTCTAAAGCAATGAGAGGTTTCCTTTGTAGGACTGAAGACTGAACAAAGGCTCATGAGAGACTACAACTTTAACTCTTTCTTTTATTTTACTGGTTTAGGCTCGAGTGTTATTTCACAGGCTTAGCCAGCAACTTCAATTGGTAGCACAGTTGAGCTGTAGCTACAGGAATATTTTTAGGCTTGGTTTCCAATGGAAACAGAACATTCATCACTACTGTGCCTCTCTGTACCTGCATCCCTGCGTTACTTTTGAACCCAGTGGCCATATTTAACTAAAACCAACTTAGGGAAAAAGCCTCAAATTTCCTACAAGTTTCTGAGAACTTAGAGGCCTCATAAAAGAAAGCAACTCCCACAATAAGCTTCCTCATGATAGGAAAAGCTACACAAATTAGGATTTTTCCCCCTAGAGAGTTCACATAGGTCAAATACTGCAAAGCTTCAGCTGGGGCTCAAGCCCCCTGGAGAAACTGTCAGAAATATTCAACTCACGGGCAAATCCAATTCAGAAGTCTGCTGCTTCTTCCCACTGACAACTTCTCATTCCTTTATCATCAGGACAGGGCCCCATGACAGACCGGCACTAGCATTTAATGACACCTGTTACCTAACCGCTGTGTAACCTAGTCTTTTCTCCCGTAAGATGAAGTTGCCTAGTCCTCACTAGCCCCGTGCCGTGTGCTTAAACAACATGGACTTACCTCAGCTTCACAGAAACCACCTTTTCTTGTTTTTCAAAATATCCAGATAATATCTGCTTCCTTGAGTGCACACATGGGATCCATACCAGACTGTCTTTTGACAGTGTGATTGCAGACTGCAACAAATGAAGATCGTGTATGCCATAACGCATGGGCTTTCCCAGTGAATAGCACCTCTGTAATTACTAACCAGTTCCACACGAAATTGGCTTTGAGTGCCAGCCTTTCTCATACTCCACAGGTCAAGGGCCTAATCCACGCAGGACTAAGTGCTCATGCAATGGACCTAGGCATTACATTAATCAGGGTGCTGGTTGCAAGCACCCCTCGATTATTTTATTTATCTAGATAGGCAGATCCTTCACTGTCTTTACTTCGGTAACGCAAGGTTACTATAACAACCTCTGTGTGACCTGCATAATCAAGATAGCAGAGAAGAGCTGATAGCTGAATTAATGTATTTGTAGCCTTGAATAGGAAACTTTAAAGATTAAAGATTAATGGTCTATGAAATTCATATATACTCTACTCATAATATTACATTTATCCCATTTCACCTCCTTTTCAAAATACTTTTATCTTTAAATGTTAAACTAGAGTACATGACACAATATATTAAGACAACACAATTTAAACTTGCTGTTTATTTTCTACTTTCAGTTTAGCACACAATTAAACTACTTCATAAAGTCCAAAGATGAATGTACATTTTACAGTATGGTTGACCAATTTATTAGCATCTTGTAGAAGATAGAGTTCTTAACCAGATTTGCAGATGGTATACATTTCCGCAATATTTAAAATAAGCAAATTCAGAACTAGTTAGCCAGCTTATGGAATATTAAGCACAGAGATCACATTGTCCTTCAATTTGCTTTTTATTTTCCTGTAGGCAGCAGATTCTTTTTAAGAAGTCACTAACCTTCATTCAAGCAGAGACTTGCTTGCCAGCAGTCTACTACAAGTTCGTAACAGATCAACATAAATTTAAAAGTTTGCCTGACTGCTCTTCAGCAGACAAAAGAAGACATGGCTCCTGAATCCAGGGCCAGATGAAAGTTGGTCACACAACCAGGATTGTGACATGAAGGAGATGTATGTGGAGGGAGACACTGGGGAACTGAAGTAATTTTTTTCTTTTCGTTTGCTGGAGTGTCATTAAAGTACACGTTCAGCTACTATAAGAATGGCAGGCAGCAAACATAGTTTTAGTCTGTGTTTCCTTCGTTACTACTACACAAACTGCCTGAGTGTGCACACATGATCTTATATTAGAAAGGCATGGGTAGCTCTATCTGGCTTTTAACTGCTTCGTGTCCAGGACAGGCAGGAAATTCTCATTCTGAGTAATCATTCAAGCAAAAGAGACACAACAGGGGGCCTTCAAGCGAGACTTAAGTAGCATATAAGTCATATGATGACCTTCCATGCAGTCACGAATTTCTGCCTCCATCAGACAATAAATAAACGTTCATTGTTCTCTCTCAGGCAAGTTCCTTTTTTTTTTTTTTTTTTTTTTAATGTATGTCATGCTAATATAATTCTTCTCTGAGCCAAGTCCTTCTCCCAAAGGCAGCAGGATTACTTTTCTATTTTCAGGAAGGAGGGAAATTGAGCTTCAAAATGCAGTGCCTCAAAGCCATACACTATAAACCCCACCCCACCCCCAATACCAGTGGAGGAACTGATGGGGATGAACTAAATCCACTGTGAGGATCTTCTATCACTGCAGTCTTGACACAAAATGCAGAGGCTTTTTTGCCCTTGGAGTCTCATAAAGCAGACAGTGGCTTAAGGGATTCTTGGACTGAACAACTCTGTCATCAGATGGACAGCTGGATTTTTTGGGTTTTTGGTTGGTTGGTTTTTTAGCTTTGATTTCTTACTGTGGCTGATTTAGCTAACAAAGAGCTTTTGTATCTTCTGCATTTGGCCTTTTTTTTGTCATTGCTTCTGTTGCAGTCCGTAGACAGTATAGGAAGGGTAAGTCCTCACAAGTCCGGTGAAAAATTTGCTTTTGTTAGTCCACAGCCATTTTCCAGCAAAAACACTAATTTCAAAGATATTCGGTTAAGGCTGTGGAGGGGAGAAACTGGTTAAATTGGGTCCATCCACCTGCTTTCCCAGTATTGATAGAGTTCTACTTAATTCCAATCAACTTGCATAATTGACACCAACCCAAAAACCATCATGCCATATGGCTAACTTCACACTTGTAACATTTAGACTTACTTCCCTTTGATGTTTTAAGGCTTTTGGCTAAGATTTTTAAAGCTTGCCTTCCTTAGCCTCCCAGCTATATTTAAATGGCCTGTTTTTTAAAAGTGCTGAGGATGTCACACCGTCACAGAGGTCTGAACGGTGCTTAGCTTTTCTTGGTTGTGGTCTCACATGTCACGAGTTAATCTTCAGAAAGTCTAAGAGCGCACTTTTTGCAACACTCATATCAACCACTAAGGAAAAATCTTCCTATGCTCCTAGTATAACAGAAAGGTGAGAAGAGTTTTTTTCGGCCCATCACCATTGCATTCCCTTGTGCCTTTGAAAATGAACATTACACCTCTCCAGCTAATATGACCGTATATCAGTTCTCATCACCTCTTTGCACCCTCCTGTGTTCTAAGCCTTTTATTTTAATTGACTTAAGAAAAGGTTTCATCAGAGAAGACAGCACGCTGACTAGCAATTAAAATATATCAACATCATTTCTGCAACCCTCCTTTGAATCCTAGCCCATCTCTCTCATCTTTTGCAGAAAAGGGTCAAATAGTCTCTAAAAACAATGCAAAGACAAGGAAAAATATCCACAGATGTATCAAAGTGTTGCCTAAAACTTTCATAAATTATTTTTGTGTTAAAAGTTTCAGTCACTTTTGTGGATAAAACTAGCCTAAAATATCTTTACTAAAATATCTGTGTAAAAACATGTCTAGTAAGAGCCTCTAGTGGTGCAAAGACTGGGTTTTTTCCATCCCACCAGGATTTGCATCGACAAATAGCAGTGCTGACACCATCTGCATTTTAAGGCTGACTTTGTAGCTCACTCTTGAGTCTAACCTACTGTCTAAAGGACAAGAAAATTGGGTTCAGCTTCTTTCTCCTCCCCATTGGAGGAGGGAAATGGGAAATGTTGGGGAAGTCACTCGGCCTCTCTGTGTCTTAATTGTCTCCTTGTGAAAACAAGGATGTAAGAACTACTCCAATATTTAAACACCTGCTTAACCCCTCAGTTTATCTATACCTTTAGTTAAGTGTCTTTTGCTATTGAAGTTCATGAAATTTCATTATATGCTTAAACATATACTTCAGCGGTTTTGCTGATATGGCACTGCAAAGTGTACAGAGTATTCGCATCTCTATGGTGATATTAAAAATATTTTCAGCTAAATAAGAATGTATTTTAAGCTCATGAACCAAGTCAATATTTTCTTTCTTAAATCCCAGGCAATCACGTCCGTTCTGCCATTGTTAAAGAATCAATGTGGTACTTTGCTGCATGTGTCCAAATTGAAGCCATTAATCTCTCCTGTTTGTCACCTCCAGATTAAAGTGGTTTTGCAACCAGCGCTAGTGTAGCATGCTCCTGATGTTGAAACAAAGCTCTCTCTCAGGAGGCTCTACTTATGTGTAAAGGATAAAAATTGAATGTTTTATGAAGAGCACCGCAAGCAAGAAGGAAATTGTGTATTCATTCAAGCTTTGATCCTGAAGTGAACTGTATTTTACTATTGTCTTTAACAGGAGCTATTTTATTGCAACTAAAAGCATGCAAGTAAGTATTTAATACACTGTTAACAGCAAATAACCTTTTGGTCCCAAGTTGCTACAGCTTTTTCAAGATTGTCTGATTATGAGAACAAAGACCATAAGTTTGCAACTGTCTGAAAAGTACCTGTTACAAAATTTGTTTTAGTTTGGTTTTTTAGCAAATACCTGCTTTTAAAGGCATTTCCTATTTTGTGAAACATATTTAGGAGAAAGGAAATATATTTTTATTTAGACAATTTTTTAATATTTTGGTACAGAGCACTGAAAACAAGTTTGTTGTCATAGAGCCTGACCTACTGAGGTGTTTGAAGGTACCTTTAGTGATTTAGAAAAACATCTAAAACTCAGTTAAAATGTTAAATTCCCATTAATATTTTTGGCTTGGACTAACTTAGCAAGTAATGAAGTGCAATAGGAACAGATAGATCAGAAACCTGGTGTTAAGGACCCAATATCCATACCGTACAAATTTTGGGGGCTTGATTTTGGAATAGCTTTAGTCTGGTCCGATGGACTGAAAGCCATCAGCAGCTGGAGAGCATTTTCCAGTTTAGATTCACTTAGAAGAAATCCCTTTTGCTTACTCCACTATGTTATCTATAGCACAGCAAAGAGGGGATGAATAGAAGACTAATTTCAAAAGTGCAAACTAAACACTCAGGCCAATACATCCAATCTGAATGGAAGTTAGGGATTTACACCACCTAGACATCTATCTCTGCATCTTCGTAAATTTGGCACTGCAGATATTTCTCCTTACGTTACTCCTTCTGAAAATCAGTGAGGTCCAATCTGGGAAGAAGGGACTCACTAGTATATGGTGCACTGCATAAATGGTGCTACATAAATTAATATACAACTTAAGGAGACACCTTCACAAAAGAAAGTTACGTCTCCATCTGAAAAATATTGCATCTACTATAGTTAAAAGCAAAACCTACGTTGTAACAATTAATGTAAGTATATATTTCTTAGCTAAAGTTTAAATAACAATTTCCATCTCTTGCTAAGCATGAAGCTCAAGAAAGCTGACAGACTGTCCCATGCAGCCCAAGAGAAGTGTTACTTCACTTCTTGCACTTTTCTCTCATTGCTCAGTCTGCATCTTCCCCCAGATGAACTCTCTAAACAACAGCAAAAGAGATGGGGGCAAAGATGATCAAAAGCATGCCTTTGAGTCTCCAGCTGGGGACACAGCGTACAGGACATTAGTTCTTCACCTCTGGAGACCCCCTCTACAACCCTACTTAATATGAATGTGCTGGATCAATTTGTCCCCGTTACAATGTGAGTCAATCATTTCTTATAAAAGCTATGAAATAAAAAAGTATTGCTCATCAGCACTCACAGCATTCTTGCTTTTACCCAAGATAACTAGTTTTCTTCATCATTAGCTTTCTATTCACTTCATCACTATAGTCTGGGATGGTATTTGCCAAGAGAGTTGTCAGTTTTATCCGGTATAGGTCAAATGACATCTACGTTAAAAAAAAAAGGGGTCTTAAACTGTATTAAAGAGTTTTTTGAAAATATTAAATCTGCATCTGTTGAATAAGCTATTCAATATAACCAGAGACTTTAAAGATCTTGTGTGAAGAGTTTCAATTAAAGTTTTGCAAGTATTAATTAAAAATAAACCACCAAACATGCAGAATCTACTGTATGGCAATAAACACCCAAGAATCACTGCTTTCTCGGTTAGGTGGTAAAGTTATTTTGCCCTGACTACCATGCAGCATAAACAAGGAAGACATCCCTCTCTTATTTGTCTGGATCAACATCATCTCCTTTTATTTTTCAGATTTGTCACCAAGACTAATGTCGCCTGCAATTGTGTGAAATAACAGTTTTCCCATTTTGATTTCAGAGGTAAAAACAAAAAATCCAAAAGCAAACAAGATTCTGTTTCAAATGAGTAAATTGGTGTTGCATTTGTAATCTAAGAGGCTGACTAATTTCGTTTTTGTGGCGGTGTACAGCACAGCCTGTGCCCTCCCCCTGGGCACATACAATGCAGGGACACTTAACGTGGGAGGCATGTCCAGGGGTAATAAATGGGAGGATCTCCCCTCTGGAGACAGAACAACAGCAAGAAGGGAACATTACAAAGCATGTCCACACCTGAGCATTAGTCACTCTGATCTGGGTAGAAAAATCAGCTTTAGACCTAAATACCTATTCATACATAAAAGTTACAATATCGTATATACTCTTTTAAGATAAAGGGACCTGTAACAGTTTCCTG
>NW_009198293.1:30575-54762 GCF_000690835.1 Fulmarus glacialis
CTGCTGAAGGGCTCGCTTGGTGGCTTTTCAAAAGCACTACAGAGCATTTCAAAAACTGATCCAATAAAAACATTTAAATAAACAACTACCATTAGTTACTGATACTGATTGCTTATCATTACTTACTGATGTCAGCCTGTGCATGCCGGGGCGTGTAACAGTAGGCATTTCTTGTTTGCGTTTGTGTTCTAGGATGTGCGTAATGAAGAATTGCTCAGGGGATTTCTCTGGGTAGCCAGCGCTGTGTAACACTTTCACAGAAAAACCCAAAGTCAAACTCAGATGTCACATCTTACAGACCAGACATTCCTGGTGAGGAAATCTGATCTTCTCAAAACTTCTTGCGCTGCAGGAACCTGACTTTTAAAGACATTTGGATTACCACGGAAGGACCTGACTAAAATCTTTTTACCAGAGACACTCTCTGCCTAGCCAGTATTCTTCTCCACTCTTCACTAAGACATGATGTCTGCCTCTTACTTTCTTCAGTAAGAGAAATCATAACTTTCTTAACAAAGCTTCAGAAGATCCTCCAAACTTTGAACTCCCTGTATTTCTAACCCAAAAGTCTTTAAGTATTAATTTTCTTAAATTCTCAAAGCAAACTTTGCCATAGCTGAGTACTCTTCTATTGTGCCCTTACTAAGAGTTTTTCCATGTTACAGTGAATAAAACCAGGGGTTGCTCTTTATCTCCCTGCTCTGGTAATATCTCCTTATCAATCTGTATCAAATCCAAATATCTCAGTGTTAACCAGGGCAGGAGGTTTGATTCTTAAAACAAACACCCTCAGCTCTCACTTTCCTTACAATTAATCCTAGCTCCAACTCCATCTGCCGCCACTTGGAACTTGCCTGTAATGAGACACTGAAACTCTGTTCACCCAGATACATAATATCTATTCAGGAATCGCAAACAGATGCTTCACTTAAAAAAAAAAAAGTAGCACTCAAACACTTTGTGTTTCTTCTGAATTACCTTAATGTACTACTGACCCTTTTACAGGTTCTTTGGCGTAAAAGCGTCTCCTTATTAGAACATGCATGTATTTAAATTAAAGATGCTTTTGCAACAAAGACAATAGCATGGTTTCGCACAGAGTTGCTCTGAGGATAAACATCAGCATTCACTTTTACATGAAGAGTACGGCTGCTACCTTGCAAGAGCTGGCAATGGGCCGTTGCTTTTCAGAGCAAGGCTGAGCTTCAAATCACAGGACTTCTCTCCTACAACTGCACTGGACACTTGTCTTCTCAGAAACCAAGCCAGAAACACCAGCAGTTTGAACACTGATTTGAAATGTACACAGAGAGCATGAGTTTTCTAAGACAGTCTGGAAAAAGAAGAAATATGAATTGCAAAATAAGTTTGTTCCCTACAGCCTTTTTAGCAATACTACTCACGAGACAACATTTTCTGATACAGTACTAGACCAAGCTAGTAAATGAGTAGTAATCCTTTGACCTGAAAGGAGTTTTACCTGATTGCAGCAGCAGAGATTGCAGTACTTTGTGTGCTACATAATATATATATGTAATATGGGGTACATGAAATGAGATACAGAGGAGAAATAGCATCGAGTTTTATTTTATTCTAGAACACTTAGGTTACACAGGAGTGTCAGACCACTTGTGAGTAACGCAATTCTTAAATCCTTACCATTTAAAGTCTTTACTCTCTACTTGTCATTCTTTAGAAAATTGTAAAATATATTTTTGGCAAATACGTAAAATATATTTTTGGTACTTCATGGCTTCACTGCTCTAGGTTTTGGCATCTGGACTCCTGCTGTAAAAAACTCACAAAAGATCATAAAATTGTTTAAAAATTAAGTTAGTTCTTTCATGCTAAAAATTATTATGGCTTCAAGTCTATGATCTCAATCTTTTAAGGAACTGAAAGTGTTAAATCATACTGAAAAAAGTTCTCCCTTTCCTGTGGGAGAGAATACAATAATATCCTGAACTTTAACGATTATGCTTGACATATCCTTGACCCCCTTCACAGGACCCGCATAGGAGAAATTTGTATCTGTGAGAATTTCACAAGAAATAGAAAAAAAATTATCTTGCCTGTTGTATTTTTTAATGGCAGCTCCTAGCTCAGTGGCATGGAGTGCTGGAAGAACCCTGTGGAGCAGAGATCAGGTGGAAGGGCCAAAGGGACAAGATAAACTAATTTGTCATACGGCCATATAGTTTATGGCATTTCCATATTCTTTTATCATACTCCTATCACCTACACATACAGTCAATGCACAGGCAGGAAAACAGAGAAAGGAACCAGTATCTGCAGTGGGAGAAGGTATGCTACTAAATTTCTAAGGACAGATGCAGGGCATTGACATGAGAAACAGAAAGTCAAATAAGCTAACATATTTTTAGATCACAGACTGAATTGAGTAATGACAAACAATTAAGACCTCTGGGAAAAAGGACATATAGGCAAAGCAGCATGCATGATGATTTCACAGAGTTTCTGAATAATATTCAGGGTGAACTCTAACTAGCTCAGAGAAATAAACCTAATCTCAGTGTACTTACAGTAATAACTGCAAATGATGCCCTTAAAGAGCTGCCATAACAGACTCAGAAGCTGCCTTGGCATTCAGAGCCAACAACGAGCATGGAGAAGGCTAACCAGGAGTAATGCTACCAAGAGCAAACTGACCTAGTCTCACCCCACTGATCACAAAGACTAACTTGATGTCTGCTAGGGGCTCACTGGGGGAAAACCCACAAACCCCAGGAGAAGCTAATGTGTGTCTAAGAAAGCATGTCGTGTCCTGGGAACCTCAATGTGCCAGTAAGCCCCTGAGCAACCAACTGGCTAAGAGACACTGCTGAGCCCCCAAGAGAGTTTCAGAAAACTGCCAGGAAAATATATGTGCAATACCAAGTACTATTATCTTGTTTCACACTTTTTTCCAAGAACATAGCATTTGGTCTTAATTCTCTTACATCGCTTCTAAAAAGCGAAGAAAGCATGAGAGCATTAGAGGTATTCAGGGAGCAGCACACCCATCTCTATCAAATTATGCAGTTCAATGGTTCCTCCACATTAAATATTGATAGAATAACTAATATCTTTCAACAAAGACTTGGGTTACCTTGGTACTTGCTGAACTCATGGCAGACATGCAATTCCTCATCCGCGTAAAACCATGGCACAGAACAAAAATAGGTAAAAAGTTGATGTAAAAAACACAACTTGTTTAAATGACTTAATATAGGATTTGCCTTTGATGGTCCTGAAGTCTTAGGTAGATATTAAAGGATGATTTATGTTTCATAGCATCTGCTTTATCATGATTTGATTAGACGGACTCAAATGGCAAGTAGATTTTCTGTCAGACTTGGACACAAGCAACATAAAAGCCTCTCTGACCCTAGCACAGCTGTGGTATTCACATGACTGACTAGAAATTGTCCTATTAAAGATTTCTAATGTCTGATTCCAAACCCATCCTCAGATTCACACCCACCAATGACTGCAGAAAGGCAACCAGAGACAGTAACATATATGTAAAAAATTAAAGCCCATGCTAACTATATTGGGCCAAATCCTATAGTCACTACTCTTCTCCTCCTCCTCCCCACATGCATATTTAGGTAACTGACTTGCTTAACCATCTTTAAATAATTAAGCGTCTTTAAATCAGGCAAATCTCATGCTATTTTCAAGCAAAAGCTACATTTCCACGTTTTCATAGGAAGCTGCCAGCTAGGTCTGCCTGTGTCTGTGTTACAGAAAGCCGTAGGAATGCCTCCAACTTGACCCAGCGTCTCCTGTGTAAATGAAGTGGCACACGTTCCTGCCAGCTCCCCTCTGCCTGGGGCTGTGCAGATACATCCAAATTCTCTTTTAAATCAGTGTCTACATCTTCAGTCCATTCAGTTCAATTTGGGCCATTGGGGTTCAATTTTAGCTTTGCATGGCAAGGTGCAACTTAATCCTCAGGAAGCAATGGATTTTGAGGGGACTGCTCAAAGAATCAGCTCTTAATGTAATGCTGAGCAAGGGCTTCAGCCATGAAACTACAATTTCTGCTTGCAAAAAATTCTCCTGAGTACCACAGTATAAACACTGACCAAAAAACCCAGATACAAACATACAGTAACCATGAGCAATAATAATTCTTCAACTACTGTCTTAGTATGATGAAACACAAACAATTTAGCCTAAAGAGCTGCTCCTAAATGTGCATGTATATACAGAGATCTTTCTTAAACCACAAGTTATGGAAGTTATTGTATTATGGAAATTGTTCTTTCTAAAGAAAATGGGCCTACTATTGTCTTTAATAAGGCAGGATCAAGCCCCTGATAAGAAGATGGACACAACATCCCTTTGAATGTCCGTAACTCATTTCAGATAATACATGCATAAATCTAAATGACAGAATGACTAGGAGTAGTGACATTACACTCATTGGGACTATGTTTAGAGAACTGGAAAGGGCAGCAAAGACATATATTTAAAATTAATTATGCATAGGAAGATGTGGAGGAATTGCAAAGAGTACATAATTTCAAACTACAGATAATAGTGGCAGAATACCCTGGGTACCTTTAATATTGCATCTAAACCAAAGTAGTACAAAGAAGACAATGTACTAAATTTATATATTGATAATAGAACACATCTTCAACAGTTGGTTGGAAAGGGATTTCTTTTTTCTTAAGAAAAAAGAGGGCAAGTGATCCTGAATCAGTCAGCACATATGTGCTGGTTAAAACAGCACATACCTAGACCCAGGTGAGCTGCAGTAAGTAGTCTCCTAGTTGTCAGGAGCTATGAGAAATGGTTAACAGTATTGTAGGGTCTCTGGAGGGGAAGGGGCATAATGGGACAGACAGAGGAAACATTGAACTTACTGTGAAAGCGAGGAAACTCTCTGATTTGTGACAGGGGAAGATGGAGCAGCAGGTAGGAAAGAAGTACTCAGACTCTCATAATGAATCCAATAGCATGTGTCCTCAGGCAAACAAAGGATCAAAGTATGGACTATAAACTCTCATTTTTGTAGAAACGTATCTCTTTCAAGCCTACACAAGTTTTCAATAGCTATATCAATGTAAATTATTGTATCTATTGATGAATATAGGATTCCCTCATCTCCCAGGTAATCATTCTGGCACCTTTCTCAAGAATTAAATATATTTAATACAAATAAATCAACTTCCCATTGACATTACACAGGCTTTTAATACATTTATTTGTATTGGGTAAAACTTTATTTCTCAACTCTCCCTTCCTGACATTTAGACACGTCTAAAAATTAGCATACAGGTTTTTCTCTCTCTAAATGAAACTATACAAAAAAGCAGCATCAAAATGAAATAAAACTTATTTAATGTCTTTTGAAATAAAATATTAAATGTTCATTTGTATTGAACCTACCTTGTATTCTGCAATGAAAGTCATATTGCAACATCCTAATTCATCATTATCTCTCTGAACCAACCATTAGGCTGCCTCTCCCAGCTGTTTAATTATGTAGACCAAACCAACTGGCAAAGTCATCCCTGGAGAGAAAACAAAAAAACATACAGCAAGAATACTATTTTCATTAGCTTTTCAAATCACTGACATAGCATAAATGCAGGTGCGGGAGCTTTTCTCTTTTTTAGTGAAAAGTGAATTTAACAGTGTCCCCGGTACAGTACAACATTTCATCTGACTTCCCACTATTAAGTCAATTGTTAAGCCCCTGGCTAATACAGCTAATACAGAATGTGTGTTATTGCTGAAATGTGCAATTTCAGCACATGCTTTAAATGCTTTGGTTCAACAGGGACATAGCTTTCTAGTATCGACACTTCCTTATCAATACTGTGAATTTCCCTATTAATTCTATATTTTGGAGATTAGAAAAACATTAACCATTACTCATTTAAGTCACTATCTTCTGCATTAGCTAGGCAGTCTAATAAAATTTCCATTAAAATGTTGGTTCACATGTGTTAGCAAAATTACTGTAACGAAAGGGGAGTTTTGTTTAACAGACAAAAGATGAATTAAAAGAAGCAGGTGTAATACTATAGCATGGGAAAAAAGGCAATATCTGAAAAAATAGCTGCTAAATTCTCAAGGCAGGAATCTGAGAAAAACACCACTTCAACCAGAAAAGGTTGACTGTCTTTCTTAATATTCAACAGCAGAATGAGTATTTGGGCATTTTGGGGTAGAAACGTGTCTTAAAGGCTTTAAAAGTTCTTTCAGAAAGGGTAGCAAGTGAAAAAGGAAGAGGAATCGTGAAGATGTTAATTGTGCACACACAGCTTTAAAGGGTTGACAAGAAGAGACTCTCATTCGTTTTTCCTATTCACTTTGCACTGGTCTGTATTAACCTGAGACAATAATTTGTGAAGCTGAGGGTTTCCAGAGTGCGAAATACTCTGGAGTTGTATAGAGGAGACAGAGACATGATAAATGTAAAATATTTCAAATGGAAGCACTTATCTGGAATAGAACAGAACTGGCACCCCCTTAATTCCTAACTCAGTCCACCTTCCCACTACCGATTATTGCCTGATTTATCTTACAAGCTCTGATAAGGAACACAGCTTGCAATATTAGTCATACCTCCAGAAGTTTTGGCTGTGCTCTGGAATTGGCCCAGTGAGTACTTTCTCTTACTTAAAAAGAAAGAAAAACTAGTAGGTGGCCATTTACACTAAAGCCTGCAATTTTGGAGAAGAAAGGTTTTAGGACTTTTCAAAAATGTTTACTCTATATATGGCCTGAAATGGCTTCAGAAGTTTGAGTCCAAAAGCTAACAGTAAACAAAGCTACTGTTTGCTAGATAGATTCTTGTGCAAACCTTACACTCTACAATGAAGACTGATTCGTGGGTAAAAGTACATCTAAGTGGAGAGGGAAGCCAGAACTGACAAGAGCCAGGGTGCACTAATTGGTAACAGGTTCATAACAAAGTGGTTTTCAACGTGCAATTAAGTGGTGGACCTCCTTTCCATGGTATACGGTAAATACAAAAAGTTTGTGCAGGTTTGAAGAGAGACTTGACAACCTAATAGAAGAAAAATCCATCAAGGTTCACTGACTGAATAGGAATCGGCTCTGCTTCAGGAAGTCCTTGACCTGCAGCTGATTAAAGCCCTGGAGAGTATCAGTCTGCCCTGTCCTCTTCCCCAAGGTATCTGCTTTCAGCTGCTGGCTCTTTTTTTTTTTTATGGATCTTCCTTTTCTATCCACAAGCCTATTTCTATCCTTCTCTCCACAAGCAAGTTTCCATTCTCTAAGCCTGAGAAACATCGTAACAATGTGGCTATTTGCCTTCACTAGTTGTGTTCTAGTATATGCCTGCAGAATACACAAGGATGTAACCTTGCAAGCAAGAATAAAGCCAATTTTTAGGAAATCATGCCTAACATAACTGCATCGATAATTTGAACTTAATTGCTCAAAGGATGTCCACACGACAGTCAGCACGTGTAGGGGTACCACACAGGCGCAGCTTGCTCAGCCCCTGTGCTGCCACGACTCTGCGGCAGCAAAGCCCCTTTTGCCAGCAGTAGCTGCTGTTGTCTTATAACAAAAAGGTCTGAAAAAGGCTTCAAGGCATAAAATAAACTCTTAATGTTGCTGTCCACTTTAATAACTCATTAAGGACGTAGCTATTAGCCAGATCCAACTGTCACACACCACCAGGATTGAAAAAGCCATGATCTGTCTGGATAAAATCTTGAAGAGCACAAAGATTGCTCTAAGGGCTCTGGCAAAGGAAGCAAAACTCAGCTGGCTGTTTAGTTTGTGTTAGCTAACCAGATATTACTTCTGTCTCATTTAAAGCTTCTTTCAGAGGAAGAGAAAAAAGAAAAAAAATCACAACTGCAACTGAAGTGACGCAGCAGTAACAAACATCAGCTCTCCCCTTGGGAAACAAGGTATTGTATTTGTCACAGCTAATCTTATGAAAAGGCTGTCAGTGGAAAATATATGTTGTCATGGGGTTTCCTCAACAGCCAGGTGAGTAAACAAAATGAATGGGAATTCCTGCCTAGACAACAACTGTTTCTTCATTTTGACCCATTCCCTCTCCCCTCCCCAAGAAGTCCTTCTGGACCTGGGGTCCACGCAGCTGGGCACACGTGCTTCCCCAGCCCTCGGTACACAACACGTTTTGCTGTCTCATTTTATTTACCACATCTGAGTCACCCACCTGAAGATTTCTAATCCTGGCTGTGTGCTGTGGTGGGATAAAGGCCTCCATCGTGGTGAGACTGAATTTCACATGAAAAATGTGTGCATTAACTGGCTCAGCCATGAGTTCTTGAAACTCTGGGGAACAGAAGGAGACTCCACATATTCTCTTTTTTTTCCTTTTTAAAAGAAAAGCCTAATGCATCATATGACATTTGCTTCTTAAAATGCACCCACAAGAAATTTAATTAAAAATGTTTTTTCTCGCTTTGTAATCACTACACGAGTAACATACACATAAGGCAATCCAGAATATTTCTGGTGTTACGATGCTTTGCTCCTTCAACAAACTGAAAATGCTCCATGGAAACACCAACATAGAGAAAGACAAGCAATTACAGTACTTACATTATTTGTTCCTGATGTGGGTCATTTAGCAGCATACAAAGTCCTCCATCACTGGAGGAAGCTGTTCGTATCCTCACCACAAACCGTAATGTTTCTGGCTTTAACTATGCTTTACTGAAGAATTAAATAAGTGCTAAAGAATACATACAGATTTATAAAACATAATCATCAGAATTGAGAAACGGGGATTCAAGTACAAATCTTTGTCCTGCCTGACAGACATTTGCCTATTTTTCTTCTAGCCTTTTCCTCCAACACCACTTCATCTCTTTTTCCACCAGCCTCTGCTTCTGCTTCTGGACAGATTCGTGTTTCCACCATTTCTTCCCTTATGTCTTTTCCCTCTCCCTCCTTACCTCCTTTAAAGTGAGTATGAAAGAAACACTTGTAGCCAACTTGGCCTGCTAGGACTAAATCCTTAGTAATTTCATTGTGGCTTGTGGACTGCATGAATAATGAGACCCCATGTCACCAGAAACCTGACCAGACACTTTTCCATCACCTCCCATCACCACAAGAGTTTAGGAGCACTTCTGAAGGAGACGGACAGCCAAGCCAGTCTGGAATTAAGGCTAAATCCTTTATTTCCAGCTACAAGAAAACTCAGAACTTCTCAGCCAAGAAGAGATCTGGTTTCATCATACTGGGAAAACCTTGTGTTTGGGGAGCTGGCAGATGAGGTCTGGTGGGACCCCACCTTCCCACGTGGGAGGCGCATCAGATGCAGGCTGCGAAAGAGCCAAGCACCTTCCTACCAGCTGCCTGTGACATGGCTCTCTTCACTGGTGCAGATTGTTAAAGGTCAGAACAAGAAAAAAAAAAGTCTTTTCTGGAAGTTAGGAACTGTGCTTGTCTTGGATTGCACATCCCAAACACGAGTGTTATGGTCTGGAATCACTTTAAACCCACCATGTAACCAGTCAGAGCTTGCACCCTCTCAGGTTACTTGTGTCCAGTCTGAACATAACCAGCAAGTAGCAAGGACAACGGATAAAAATTAGGGATTGAAATCTAAAATTTATAACTCACTGACGAAATATGTGATTGCCAAGGCACTGAAATCCTCTGAGAACCACGCCTAATTGAACTTTACCTGAATCATTGTAAACCTCCACTGAAAATGGAACGTAACCATCCTTCACAGACTTCTTTAGATCATGCAAGTATTTGCAAGCTAGAGGTCTCAATTTACAGCTGTTTGATAAACATTAAAATGAATAACAATTTCAGGTGCAAAATTTCAGGAGCAATTTCTGCTAAAATCAGAGCTCTGATGCTGAATTAGCACAGTTGGAAGCCATCCATGCTCTCATGGATCTGATGTAGGGGTGGCAACTTTTGCTGATAGAGCAAATGATCACCAGTGGCAGCAACAAAAGGCTGTTTTAACTCTGAACCATTCTGTGGATGAACTTCCAGTCGAGCTGCCCAGGCACATCTACAACAGCAGCATCCACTGGGGATGCTGGGTGTGGTAAAGCAAAAGTCAAACTCACTGCTGAAAGAGCCCAGCAAGTCACACCAAACCGAGAGAGAATAAGCAGTCTCTAGGGACTACTAGTAAGAAGAGGATGAAGGAGGTGTGGCCCTAAAACACCAGGCACTGAGTCATATCCTTTTCTTAATTTTTGCCCCTTTCCTTGGCTCCATGCTGTCACACAATACTCCATTTCTGTAGGACTACATCACGTGAGTTTGCCAAAGGAAAAAAATTCCAAGCTTGTTTTTCACAAAGAAAATAAGGTTGTCCTCTTAAACTACAATCAGCAAAGCAGCAGTTCCCACTACTCCTTCCTGCTTTTATGCACAGGGATATTAGGAAGAAATTTCAGTACTTTTCCAAAGGTTTTAGACACTAGCATTTCCAAAAAAATTATGGTGCAGAGGACAGAATCGCTTTTCAAATAAAAGTATTCCACGGACAAAGTACCAGTGCCTATGTACTTATTGCACCCGGGTACATCATGACATTTTGGGGGGCAGGAATTCATGCTGGAATGACTGTGCTCAGCGAGGGGAGCAGGGTGCAGACCTTGCTGCCCACCCCGGGTGTCAGAGTGGAGCAGCTCTGACGTATCCCCTCTGATACACAAGTCTTCTTGAAAGATAATCAAAGGGCCCAGGCTGCCTCAGACGAAAAAACACAAATAGGAAAAAACTGCTAAAAATGCACAAGATCCAGTAGTCCCAGGGCAGTGGCAAAAACACAGCATTAACCAGTGTCACCTCATTGTACTAAGAAAATAGTCTCTCTTTGGTTAGCCAAGACAACATTATGATTATAATGACTCTTTTAATGTTTAGAATATTTTACTGTTCTAGAGGGGGAATCCTGAGATAGAGCTTGCTTAATTTATGACACAGATTGCATGACTCAGATCCCAGGATAGCAGGGAGCTACACTTGCAGACCTGTCTTCCTCCAGCATCATTGGGCCCATCATCATCTTGCTTTCTGCTCCCTCAAGCAAAGTTTCTTTTGTTTTAGTAAATTAACCAGCACTTGTCTATACAGAATAATGGGGATCTTTCCCCTTCCTTACTGATTTCCGGAGAGGGGAGGGGAAAAAAAAGGATATTCAATCCCCATTCCAAGCCACCCAGGAATTAAGACTGCTTAGAGGGTCTGAATAAAATGAAAGATGAACAACACGATTGTTAGTTGTAATAATGTATGCCCATATGGAAGGAATAGCTAAACTGTCCTTTCCCATGAAAGAAACTGAACAGATTGCCTAGAAATAGGCAGCTCCTGTTCCCTTTACTGAAGGAAGCAAATGCCATCCAGATGGAAATTATCAAATGGATCAGACAGCTACATTTTATTCCCAAATGATCTTTGTTCTACTTATCACTCATTATACCAGGAAAACTCTTTTTCCTATATCCCAAGCACAGTTATGAGAATATTAGTTATCATAAGCTCATTCAAAATATTCTGCATTGAAGGTTTCCCTGATGAGATATTGATCTTGTCACACAAAATGGGGGAAAAGAAAAGTGTCCTTCCTAATGGAAACATTCATTTAAGATCTCTGGAATCTGTTAATTCCCATTAAGTCCAACACGTGACTGAGGATTACACTGTCCTTGTGGCGCAGCAGTCAACTCTGCAGTCGCTTCCTGATGCCCAGGGTGACAAAAAGCCTTTTCAACCGTCCTATCGCTTGCCAGGTTTTACAAAGGTGAATGTTACCAAGTCCCAGTGAAACCACCTTGAGGTTCTTCAGTTACTTTTATTTATACTGTCCCATGAGTAAATATTTCAATTGGAAATTTGCACTGAATAAAAACAAAATTTAAAAATCACAAAGAATCCTCATCTTTGGCCCTATATGATTATATATGTCATGTATAATCAAACCTAATAATTTAAGGGACATTTTAAAAGACATAAGAGGAGTTAGTTACCAACTAAAAGGGAAAGACAATGAAATCTGGATACCTAATTCCTCTTAGGACTTTGAAAAATCTCCATAATATTTTATGTGGTAAAAATCATATTTGTTTAAGCATATCCTCCTATAAATTTCTGATTATGTTTATGAATGTTTATCTCCTATCCTATAAGCTCTGGCTATATATTTTACTATAATAAAATTTTCTTTTAGCCTAAAAACTTACAGCAGCACAAGTACAGTCTTTCATGAGGACATAAAACTGTTAACAGCTGTGGCTGAGTGACAGGAGCATCTAATCTAACTGGACCTTTTATTTCACATTAATCATTGAACATGAGTTCAACTTGTGTCATACGTCTATCAGGTGGGCCTATAAATTAGGCAATAAATTAGAAGTTGATTTTTTAATGGTGTGGTCATTAACAGATAGCACAGAGTTCAGCTGCAGCCATCCAAAAATACTGCGGCTTCACGTGCAGAAGGCAGCAGTGCAGCTGAAGTCCATGTGATTGATGTTTTATTCTCTTTGAGTGTCGATGGATGGGTGTCAGCTTTGCGATGGCTGGGGATGTAATGACTTCACTGCCAAGGGAAAACACACAGCACTGACTGTGGGAGCAGTATAAACTCTCTGCCAAGGGTCAGAAGGGAGGGGAGACCCCTATTAAAGGGGTCCCAATGTAAAGCACACAGACGGAAAGGCAGTTCCTTCCACTGATAATCAAGGAGGAGATTGGCAAACAGATTCAGACATTTTGTACAGCACTCTGACTTGGTAATCAGTCCCAAAAGAATTGTTCTGGAGCAGGAAGGAGCTTCCAGAGTATCCAGCTGAAATGCACAAAACATCATATTGCTACGACCTCTGTTCAACTGAGAGCTCAAAAGTGGTAATTCATAGTAGGACACATATCATGACATTTCAAATAAGTCTTACAGACAGGACAATCTCTTCTGAGGGAAAAGCTAGGCTAGGAAATAAAATATGAATGTTTTTACATTCAAAAAGGGTCAGATTTATCCACAACAGAAGTTATTACTCCTAATAATACTGCTAAGGCAATTGATTTATTCATATCCCATTTGTCTATAAAAGGCTTAATTTACAATGTACCCCAGTACTGCAGAAGAAAGGAGGTTTATTTCAAAATAGAAAAGGAGAGTTTATTTTCATGCTAGAGTGTAGAAATTTTTTTTCAAGGACTATTATTAAACTGAGGCAGAGCCGCCTTCTCAAAATGGTTTATTAAACTGAAAGATGTGTCTTGACAATCACATTATTCTCTCCCCAGCATCCAGTTTGCCAGTGCGAAGAGCAGTGCTCATTCTTAGCAGACATGTCATCTTCCGGAGACTTGCAGGAATTTGAGCAATTGCTTTTAATTTAGGAGCAGCAGAAACTACTTCCCTCCTCTACACTCTGTAAAGCTCCCAAGGAAGCATACCAACAAGGATTTGGTTTAATATCACCTTACTTAGGACACAGAAATTAAGAAGAAGAACACAAAAGAGGTCAGAAGCCCTCTAAAGGAAACACATGTGCTTATGTGATTTCCCAGGAGAATGGCAGCGCTGCAGGTACTAATCCACTGAAGAAAACTCTCCACAGCTCAGGCTGAATCCATGTGTTTGAAGACACTATTTTATAAGTTGCTGCTCTTTCTTCTGCATTGTCCTATTTTACACTATTCAAGGGGAAGCTCGCACAACTAAAGAGGAGCGCACAGTTCACAGATAACGAACAGTGAATCCAGCTTATTTTTATGCAAAAGCTCCCGAGTATTAGCACTAGACCTGGCATATGCTCAACGCCTCACTTCATGAATGCTGCCTCTGATCTTCTGGGGCCTCAGGAGAATTTGTCAGGTCAACAAGGCTTCAGATCTACATACACATTTTATTTCCTATTTAATATATTTATAAACTGGTACCTAACCATCTTACAGTGAATCCAACAGAGTTGGTGACTATGAATTAAGACAAAACTATATCGTTAATCCGAGGTATAAGTACAAAGGAAAAGTCCTCAGGCGGAACATTCAAAAAAGAGCTAGAACAACACAAAAGAGAGGTTCCCAACTGTTAATGTCTATTATCTCTTATGAGGAGGCTAGTCCAGTGTTCAGAGCAGTCACCTAGGACACGGGAGGAAGATTTCAAGTCTTTGTCCTACTAGGCGCTACCAGATTGCCACAATCAAGTCCCATATGACCTTGGTCATGTTTACTACTAAAGTACTTTGGGTGGGAATCACCTTCCTTTTCTTCTGCAGTGTAGACTTGACATCCGAGGCAGTCCCCCTCCACTCATCTGTATAGTCAGTGAAGTTGAAAAGGCATCTCTAGGGTGCAGATCATCGTGCCTATTTTAGACCTACATTACGATGAGATGAACCCTGCCCTGTAGATCAAGTGCTGATTTCTCTTCATGACTGACAGGGACCCCAGAAGACTAACTCAGACCTATACATGTTCCAAGGAATCCCACTCCCTAGAGCATGAACTAAGTATAGTTCCTAAACACAGAAGAGACTGTCTGCAGCCAGCTGGAAACAAAGATGTGGCTGCTGAGAGACAGAGTCCCCAGCCCACAGATGGGAAAGCAGAGAGGCAGCACCCAGCAGATGGCAGGGGCAAGGGAGGGCAACAAGAGACGGCCACGTCCTCCCTTTCTAGCTGCAGCTTTCACTAAGGGTGAGAAAGAATCGCTTGTGACTTTCAGTCTCGGAGCCGCGTTACAAAAATCGACAATGTGCTCCAGGAGATTCCCACTTAAGGAAGGCTTTGCCAGACAGCCATATGCTGAGGCCACAGCACTTCAAAGCTTCTCGCTCTTTTCCAAATACAATTAGTACAAGTCCAACCCAAGAAAACTTCAAGGAATCCTTTACTGAAATTCCCCTTTACTTTGCTCCATGTTCTCACACCATGACCAAAACTGCAGTGACTAGGCAGAACAGATAACATCTTAATTTCTGAGTAATTGTTGATTAAATATTCCCAGTAATCCAGCAAAAAAAGAACTTTCTCTCCATCTTTAGATGTTTGACCTGATTCACTAATGGCTTGAACAAACACAGCTTCAGTGCCTGAGAAGCCAGGCTTACAGCTGCTCTGGACCACCAGACTGAAACTGAGCTGCTGTGGCACCCTAAAAAACCCCTCATCTGGAATAAGATCCACCAGCTCTTTTTTTCCTTTTTCCTCTTCTTTTTAAGAGCTGCTTAGTTCACAAGTCATAACTTTTTCTCTCAAGAACTTGCCACACGACATTGAGCTTTCCAAAGGCAAATAGGTTATATTGCATGAAATACAACAGTGGCTACAGTTCAAGAGATCTTTAACAAGGGTGCATGTCGGTCTAGCTTCCACTGCGGGAGCTTGGCATTTTCCCTAGCGGTGCCTAACTCCTACCCAGTAAAGGTTCAATAGTTTATGCGTATAAAAGCAAGACAAAAATGTACTGAGAATATTTTATACAACCACTGATCTTTTTTCTTCCCCTCTTTCAGCACCAAAAGAGACAACGGGGAACTAAATTGCTATAGGGCAAGCATCTCCCATTGGCCTGGTCCCACTGTCAGCCACACTTGGGCTGACGGGGGGGCACGCAAGTGAGTTTCCTTCCCATGGAAACTAGTGTATTTGGGAAAGGGAAGACAGATTGTTCTGTCTGGACCTGGATTTTAACCTGCACCGGAGTCAAGGTACAACCAGAACTTCCACTGCACAGTCTTAGTTTCCTCTTAACTTAAGGTTTAAATTCAGTCTTTAAAATAATATTAATAAAAAAATCAGTCTCTTCTCATGTCCCTACTTCTATTAGCAAATCCCAAAGGAGAGAGGAAGAAAGAAAGGAAAAAAAAAAAAAAAACAAAAGAGAAAGATCTGCAGAAAGTGACTTGTCCCTGTTATTTTATACTACTTTTATTTATGCCAAACCCCATGCAATTATACATATATAGATATATATATGCACATAAATATTTTATGCAGATTTATATATAAATGAACACATTATTCTATGGTTCACCATTATCCTGACTGATAGAATCAGAGCCACAGACTGGGGAAAGACAGTATTCCTAGCTAAATGTAATAGGCCAAGGTTTCTGAAATATTCCACTTTCTGTCCTAGCCCTCCCTGTTCTCTTTATTCCCAAGAAAAAACTACTGCAAGAAAGATGGACTTAAGTCAACGCTACCAGCTGCCTGACCTGCTGAGAATATAATTGTACAAACAGATGTAGGAGTTTCTTGGTTTAATTGGGCCTTAAGAGAAAGGTCTGCACTGTAGAAAACTTTCATGCATTATCTGGTTTTAATTAGGAGCTTTAATATCCATCAGCTTAAGGGCTAAATGAAAGGGCTGTTACTAAGAAGATATTAGATAGTGCTTTTACAAATCAGAATTGCTACCAAAAAATATAAACAGGAATTATTAAGGACTACAGAAAATTTAATCATGGGCAACTTGTTTTTGTTCTGACTTATACAAACATCAGTCCTGAGCATGGAACTGAGTTACCACGGGCTGAGCATCAGATATGATCCCCAAATCTCCTATGCGCATAGAAGCTTTTCATAGCACAAGATAAGCAATAGATGGGGAGTGGTAGGCTTCCAGAGCCCCTCTCCATTTTCTACAAATGTTTAATCTCCAGGAGAACCTGGAGTGGACATTGGCATCATGTACTTTAAAGACACTGAGTTTTGTCACCTTCCCTAGTTTCCAGTGCCTTCCAGGCCTTCTCCAGCAGACCAGTCTCAAAGAGGGATGCAGACCATCTTCCTTCCTTCCCTTGATTCTGACCAAACCATGTCTGTTTTAGATGTAGCTGGCAACTGACTTTATCTTTTGAACTTGCATAATGAATTCTTGGTAGTTGAGACTGTATTCACAGGTGAGTATAGACAAAATACAGGGCAACTTATTATTTTTTTAAATATTATGAATGATATTTTCTGGAAAAAAAAAGAGGAATAGAAGGAGTAGTCTAATACAAGAATTGCATTGACTAAAGAGAACTTTCTTAAAATACACATGATCTGTAACTGTAGGTGTTCTGTTTCTTTTCATCTGAACATAAAAACTGGCATTACATTCCCTGTTTATGACCTCTCCCACCAGAGAAGAGCAAAACAGATAAAGCACAAGTGCAGGAGAATTATTAGTTTTCTTCAATCACGTAAAACTGCTTGTTCAGTGTTGGAAGAAAGTGATGGATTTTTTTTTTCTTTTTTTTTTTTTTTACACCTGTCATAGGAGAATGGCTATTCCTTCCAGTGGTTTTTGATTTTCAGATTCCAATTCCTTCCCCCAAGGGCATACAAACTACTCTACAGTGCACTTGTAGCCTCAGGTACACCGTGAGTTTCCTTTTTAAGTTTATCTTTCACACGGCCTTTAAAAAGCACTATGCACCATTTCAGGTTACTACTTCCATGAATTGCAGTTATATTCGATTTCTAAGTAATACTTCTGTTAAAACTAGAGATAAAAGAGATGACTTTGCTGCTAAAATGAAATATTTTGACTTTAGTACTGGGGAGTTCAAGTCTAGGAAAAAAGAAGTGGGCAAATATTGCCTCAATATGTTAACAAACACTTGTTTGATGTGAACTGTGATCCTAGCAAATAGTTTTCTGTGCCGTTTCAAACAAGTTCTTTGTAAGTGGAGGTCCCTGAACGGGAAGCAGGCGCAGTGAGTGTCTGTCGGTAGGAAGCACACTGCTGCCCAGCTTCTATCCAAGTGTCCTGATCATCCAGTCGAGCCATTTGGCTCGGGCGGGTCCGCAGATGACAAACAGCAGATCACAGGTGATTCAACACAAGTCAACTCTTCAGATGTGTTCTGTAAGCACATTGCTACCGATCACCCTCAATTTCGAAAAACCCCAAATCATTTACAGAATAAGGGGCAATATTAATTATTCTGTATGAGTCACTCAGCAAGCTCAGACTCCCAAAGGACCTCAGCTTGGCAGGACACAAATATACGAACCATCTGGCCTGCCACTGTACATCTTGGAGCTGGTTTCTATAAATGCGTTTAAAGAATTTGAAGGATCTTGTTTGATGGTGCAATGCATCATCTAATCTTCTTGTACATCAATTAGTGCATAATTATTTGGCATAATCTGACTATCACTTCTCATTTGCCTATTCAGTAGTGGGAAAAAATGGAGTAGGACAGAGGTTTAAAAAACAAAAACCTTTAGCTGACCCACCTTTTCTAATGCTGTTGCATGCAGTACTCCAAACATTGCTGTTAAATTATTAGCATTCCTCCACTGTAGCATCTAAAATCTTGCATTTTTACTTAAGAGAAATGAAGAGCAGCTGAAACAGCTGCCCAAATGACAACTGTGGTATTTGCACATGTTTAAACAATGCTTTGTAGTAGGAAGAATGGTTGTCTTAAAAACACAAGGGGCTACAGGATTTTAACTGAAATTTGTGAAGCAAAGCTACAAAGTGCCAGCACAGAATCCATTTGCCTGAGGAACTGCTTGAGTCCATTTTGCATTACAGTGCTTCCATGAAGGTAATATGCTTGCAAGTGTCTGTTCCCCCATCTACACCTGTGTGCGTCTGCAGCCCTTGTTCAGGAAATCATTAATTCCAGCAGGAGGAAGAACCCAATTAGCTTAAAATGAAGTCTGAAGTTTAAAACGAACCACCCTTGTCTTTGATAGAAAGGGGCTGGACTGAGAAAGTCTTAATTTCACGGTAAGTTACTATGGTCCTAATCACAAAGTAGATAGCTACGCTAGAATAACAAAGACTATCTTATCATCATTGGGTATTATTATTAATACTCTTATTATTAGCACACTTCATGCACTACAATCTGACCTCCAGCCTGAACTACCTGTATTTTACTATCAGCAAGATAAAGCTCAAAAACCAACTCTCATAAGTACTGCTTCTTAAAGCATAATTTTATCAATATAAAAGTTACCTTGTTAAATATTTACAAGTGTTTTTCCACACAAAAATATCTTAATATTTAACAAGGCAGCTGGTGGCTGGGGATCAGGTATATCTGTCTTCAGAAGTGCTGGCCAGGCATCAGGAAGAAGAGAAGGACACATGAGAGCAGAAGCCCAGATTTTGGAACCTCACCGGTGTCTCCTCTGCTTAGACAGCGCTCCAAAACATTCCTTCCAGGGGCTATTTTCCTGGGCACGTGGTGTGTATTTTTTAAAGATATGTTGTATTCAGTTACTGCTGTAAGCAATTGCACTGCTACCTTACTGAGCAAATAAAGACAGGTTTCCCACAATAAAGTGTGAGCGTGTGCATTAATATTTCTTCAAGACCATTCTGTTTCTGGCTCCTGAAAAGCAGCATCAAAGTAGTAACATACTATGAACCAACTAGGGTAATCAATGGAGGCAGAGGATGAGCACAGGAACAGTGCCGCATATTACTGTGTGTTAAAAATGCCCTTTTCGAATAAAAGTAAAGATAGCTGGGAGATTTGAATAATGGAGGTTTTCCAAAAGTATTAACTCTGGTGGGGTCCCAATATAAATGACACTTCAGTGTTTTGGGGAATTTACAACCATGCTCAGTTAAACTTCCCAGAGTCAACCTGCGTTACTGCACACATGCACCTGCACAGACACATTCTTCCTTCTTCCCTCCCATAACCAGGATCCATCAAAGGTTCGTGCAGCCCAGACCACATCTATTTCCGAGTCAGACTGCGAGGAAGCACTGTCACAGCTGTGCTAGCGCATGGCACTGCATTCACTTCTCCCTATTGCAGGTGTAGGGGTTTGGCAGCACAGGGTGCAGTCCAAATTATCCATCCCTTGAACTCAGCTGTTGCTGTGCTCAGGATGCCCAAGCGGTCACCTGAAGAAAGTGGTCAGGAATGTGTCCAGTAAAACTACTCAAGTTAAGCTGCGATTTGAATAAGGAGCTTAAAAGTAACTATGGAAGGATGCTATTTTACAGATACTACAGGAATATATTGAGTACCCTGCTGTAGGTCAGCAGGATAATAAAAAAAAAAAACAACCCCAAAACCCAAAAAAACCTGAACACTTCCCCCCCCGCTAATTCCCAAGACAGGAAGGAAACACTAACAGCAAAACTACTCCCAAATTTCTGTAAAATGTGTTTCTAGGAAGTCCGTGACACGACATTTCCTTAAGTTCCAGAGAAAACAGTCGCATAAGCCAGATGTTCTTTCAGAACTTGCCACTACACACTGAAGAAATGGGTTATACATAGAAGTTAAAGTGATTTGATAGATTGTTTCACGGTCTCAGTTAAAAGAAAAGCAAATCATAACCAAGTGGTGAAAAGAAAATGGGGAGGCAGCTCAGCTACTGAAAAATCCATAGGTTTCAGTGACCTCAAATGTTCTAAGAAGTTTTGTTCATAAAAAGTATTACAGCTCTTTTTCATGTAATTTTTCCAGTCATCTCAAACTACTTGCTAGGCCATGCTCACTAGTAAAATATCTTTGATTTAAAAAATTATTAGTACTTTTGTAACAATGGGAAAATCACATTGCTAAGATGCTTTACCTTGTTTTATTTCTGTGGGTTTTATTCTTTCCCATGCAGATGATTTCTCCCCACGGGATTTCGACCTTTATTACTTGCTGACAACACGTCTGACAAATAGCTTTTTGCTGTGGTAGCTGAGGTTGAGCCATCTGTTTTTTCTCTAGAGAGCCATGCCTTATTCATAATGGCATTTTTCTGTTTCATTCCCTGGGGAATAGCACCTGCATGCTGATTTCCTATTTGACCCCAAAATACATCATCACATTTCGACAACCGATCCCTCCCCTTCGTGGCCCAGAAAGCACTACGCTCCGGAGGCGCCAGTGCATCCTTCATCCCTGACAGCAGAGGCCAAGGGGCTTCCTCGTGGATCACAGGCAGGTTGCAGTCAGCCTTCAGATTTGAGTTGGAGGAGACAACTGAAGGTATCTGAGGAGGAAAGAAGAAAAGAAAATATAACCTTGGATGTCCCAGGCCACTCTATGCGTTGTGGCTGCTTTCAGCTGTAGCTTCCCATATAATTGTACAGTAGGTCTGTGTCATGCTCTCGTTGGGATTTAATTAAAGCTCCCATGATGTATATAAAAAGAAAATTCCTGAGTTTACGAAGATCAGGTCAATCAAAGAACTACTAGCATTCTGCTCTCCCTAATAATTTTCTTTTATAACAGTATTTTGATTGATTCTTTTTATATGTGACTGTGATAAAGAAAATGATCAGGAAACTGGGTATGAACTGTCACATATATCCCCTGGACAAAATAACTTAAGGGTTTCACATGTTATTGGAATTCTGAGTCACCATTTCATTGTCTAATAAATTTCGTAACTAAAAGGAAATTTCAGTATCTTGCATGTTTTTTTCAACTATTAATGCCCAAAGCAGAAACTATGCTTTTACTTGTTTTATTACGTTTATTTTAATCCAAGATTATAAAGGAAATTCAGTAGAATAATATTTGTAACTACTCTAGCTAACTGGCTCCAGTAATGGCATACTTGAATTTTGTTTCTGTATAATTATGGAGAGGTTACGTTGTCTCAGAGAGGGTGAAATCTCCGCATGTTTAGTTTAGCAGCAGACTGTCACAAATGCAATTGCAATTGATCAGCTCTGTTCTTAACAGGATTCCTGCAGTTAATGGAAATTACTATAAAGAGCTTCAAGGCATAGGAATAATTGGATCACTAAAAAAAAAAAAAAAGAATTGGAGGGAAAAAAAGGTAGGACAAGATCAACATAACAACTTTTTTTTTCTTTTTTTAAACAACCAACAATTTTCAGAGAGTATACCATGATGAAAACAAAACTTTTTAATTATTTTTACAAGACCTGAGCCATTCCTAAAAATGTGTAATGAAAAACATTAAGCGTTTGTTATCCTCAGCTTGTTTAAACTAACAATCAACTGTGCATCTCTGGAAGCAATCATTCAGATATCTACATGATCTATAAAATGACTGCCAAGAATAATAGATTTCACTAAACTAAAAACGATGAGAAAATTTTTACTGACCTGGCAATTTTTGTGATGGTTTTGTCTTAGTTCTCGATGCAAGGCTATGATCCTCTCTGGACTTGTTAATTTTATAGGACAACCAGCATTCATGTTTGGAGTGATGCAAGAAGTGTGGGTGCTCTCCATCTCTTGCTGAGAGTTCGCAGGTATTGGCTCAGTCATCCCATTCACTTTGACATATGTCTCATGATCCTGTGGCTGTCCATTGGCCTGTGAGCTGTCTGTGGAAGAAGGCAGCATCTGCAAGAGAAAATAGCATTTTAAGAAATTCAAGCTAGGTGAAATTTTCCAACACTGTTTAGTTTGGATTAATGGAAGCCACTTGGATGAATTCATTACAATAAATGTTCACAGAAATTAAATGTAAATAAAATACATTTACCAAAATAAGAAAAAAGAGAATATACCAATTATTTTAAATATGAAGCATTCCTATCTGTCTAAAAAGGAATCCTGCATTCATCAACTCTTCCCCAAAACAAAAAAAAAATCTCTAAGCTTTAACTACAGCCAAAATTTGCATCTGGATTTTAAGAAAACCTAGATAAAAAGTAGAAAAAAATACTAATTTTAAGAATTGCATAATGTTAGAATTCTTGAAGAATCTCAAAATTTCTAACATGATTCTTTCACACACGTTCCCTCACTCCACACTAGACAACAAATTCAGGTTTGTCTACCTATGAATGCTCAAGAAAGTTAAGCTGAATGGTCTTCAAAAGTGTATTAGTTCAACTGCATGAACTCTTAAGCAGACCCTCCTATTCTGAATAAAAATAATATTAGCTGATCTTATTTCACCTCCAAATCATCTTTAACACCACAACAAACGTTATCCTTCTTGAATATCTGCACTGAACTGAAGCCAATTTTAGAGAGAAATGGAGTTGCTTGATTATGCACCTTTTCATAACAGTTGCAAGCAAGCAAAGATCTCCCTGAACGTAAATCACTATCACAGGGCAGTAGCGTTTTATCATCCAAATACAAATTAATTAAAGCTAGGATTAACGTTATATTTTTTCTTGCAATTGCATAGAAAAACAAATTTAAGGTTGTTAATGACAGATTCAGCCTTTGGGTGTTTAAAAATAGTTATTTATTTATTTCCAAAATTAATATATCTGATTACGAGTCATCACCTCATTGTCATTAGTCCTCTTGCAAAAGCTCCAGAAATGCAAATACTATAAATATGCCAGGTCAGGAATGGTTACTTAATATAAAACACATTTTGCTTAAAATAATGTATTGCTTTTCCTCTGTACATCTTTAATAAGCATTAGCTACACCACTTGAGTCCATTAAAAAAAAAAAACAAAGGATTCTGAAATGCCATAGTGGTGTAAGATTGCTCTGGTGACCCCCCAAAAAGATGAACATTTATTGTCAAGCTCATGCATCAAAATATAATTCTATGACAGCATGAAGAAAAATGTACTGTGTGTAAGCTGTTGCCATTGCCAAGAAAAGAAGTCTTGCAGGAGTGATCACTGTGGAGCTTTATGAGAAACGTGCTGCTTGCAAGCAGTTCAAGAGCAGCTCCAACGCCAGGGTTAGACCGTACAGCTATCAGTGATGCTGTACTGTCCCATAGCCTTGGAGGTGACACTGCATCCCAGCTTTGACGTGAACAAGCTAGCCAGACCTGAAAAAGCTCATCACTCTCATCTCCTACTTGCAAAGCGACCCTCAAAGCTCATGGGCTCCCTGAAGTATGTCTTATGATTCTTAAGTACACCAACACACTGGTATTCAGCTTGTAGGATCAGGAGGGTGGGCTGTGCCTGTCTGTCTCTAGACCCAGTGTGCTGCAGGACAGACCTTTCCCCAGGATACACCACGTGAGAGAACGTGAGTGGTAAACACAAGCAATCAACACTGCCTTTGATCCCATTTCACCTTCTGTTCTTGGTTCCCCACCATGAGAGGAGGGAACCAATGCTGCTGAATTCTGGCCATTGGTCCCATTAAAAGTACCAAATGCAAGTGTGTTTGGCCAGCTGAGACACTCCCCTGTAGCAGCTACCGCCTGGATTATTTACTTCAGGCAGAACAACAGGCCAGCGAACAAGATGGTGACATCCAGGAGTTGAAGGACCACTCATCTTGACCAACTTTGGGCACATAATTTAGATTGCTGCTCTTCCCTAGAAGACTTACTT
>NW_009198293.1:54793-81504 GCF_000690835.1 Fulmarus glacialis
AGGGAGTCTGTGACACTGTCTGGATACAGCATTTATTTAGGTAGGGTGGCTGAATATCCAATCATATCCTAGCATCACAGGCATAGATCAGTTGGAAAGTGAAAGCTATACATTTGGATGTTCCCCTGTAAACATAGAAGCCAAAGAAGGCTTCAGAAGTCCTTGGTTTCTAACCAAGGTTATGAGTGCAGTATCTCCCCAGCACTCACAAAAAATACCGGCTGGCTGAAAGCGATGGAGGGGTTGCAAAGGACAGCCCTGAAACATTTTGAGGCATGAAGAGATTGGATCTAAAATTATTTGATGAGAATTTCCTCACTACAGGAAGCACAGTTAGAGGCATCCCTGGTGATAGATGAGAGTCAGCAGGAGCAGAACAAATTCTGGAGCTCAATGACCCATGCAAAGGCAAATCACTGTCCTTGTCATAGGCAGGAGAGCTGGTAAGGTTACCAGAAAAAACACAAATCAAAGCTGTGACACTGCCACATTTCGTTTCTAGAAAAATAACCTCCTGGCAGGATCTTTCCTTTTCTTTCCTTCTATTTCCTTCAACTGTTCAATTCACAAACTCTTTTGCCTTTTGGGATTACCGTATTCTGCTGCAGCCAAAGTAGTGAAACTCAGTAGAAAGGCTGGTTAATGCAAACCCTGATGAGTGAAGCTGCTACCACACTGAAGAAGTTTTCACAGTATGGTCTGTGCTATATTGGAAAGCTGGTATGATTCTCTCAAAAACGCTCATCCTCAGTGTTTCGTAAGACTCTGAAACACTAAAGATCACATTTTCTATAGCACTACAGATGTAGCCAAGCAAAAATCCTGCATTTTGTCTCAATGCCCAGACATGAATTTCTTCCATTAGTTAATTATTCCCTTTTTGTTTTTTTAATTTATTTATTTACAATATTGATTCTGATTTTCTTTGATTTTTTTTGCTTTCCTCCAAAGTTTCCACATATTATCCCACCTAGGAGGAAACGAATTGTGATATTCCACCTGAAGAATTGTAAACTTGCATACTGCCAGGTTCTAGAAAGGTTGACATTAAAAAAAACAAACATCATCTTCCCCCAACATTACAAAAATAAAAAGTCAGTGGTGTCAGAGATAAGAATAAAATATTTTAGTTCATCTGAATATTTTTAGTTGCGCATTTTATCTTAATCTAGATTCTAACATTTATCAGAAAATAAAAGAAGGTTAGTTTTTAAAGCTTTTCCTTTTTTAAACATGGCTGTTACTCTGCTTGCATTTACTGTTCTAGACAAACGCACGCTGTTGCCCATGAATTAGAGCAAAACCCACTGCTAAAATACCTGTATTATGTATGCAGTCAAGAAACAGATCTAAATCTTTGTCAACCAAACCCAATTTTACTTTAAAATGGCACTAACCTTGAGTCTGTACCAGCTCCTCAGCCACCACAAATTCTTGAGATACCCTCTGTACAAACAGCCATTTACATAATTATTGAACAGCTCTATCAGTTACTACACTGGAAAGGCCAGGCTGCCCTTAACTTTTTTTAATCTGTATTTTATATCCTTCAGTATTTTTAATAATCTTTCTGAAGGTCAAAAATAACATATCTCTCAGCAATGGATTTTACCCTTGTTTAAAAAAATTACTAAATAACAACCATTACCTCTTCTCTTTCATCCCCTTGGAATTCCAATGATTCAAGTCACATTTTCTGTAATGTCAGAAAAAGAAGTCTCTTCCTGCAAAAAACTTTGTCTTAAAAGGTCTCTTGGTCTTGATCAGCACTATCCCCAAAAGACTGAAACCCCAAAGTTAAACTCGTTCCCCCCTCTGAGCGTGGGACTCATCTGACCAAAACATACCTACCTCCTCCTGGCCCCCTTCACAACCAGTGGAGTCCAGCTTCTCCAACTTTTCTCACCTTACCTAAAGCAGATACCTAAAATGGGCAGGATACCTCCTTGTAAGTATCTCTTTCTCTCTACTAACTATTAAAAGAAAGACCACAGACGTGATTGTCTGAAGTACAGACATCAAACATGAAATATATCTCACCCTCAGCATCAGAAGAGCTTCTGATCTCACCAGCCACGCACAAATCAATTTAAGGAGAGTATCAGAGAATGTTATTTCAGGCCTGTTTCCTTCAAATATGATTCACAGGAAAGCAGTAAGTGGTTTCTTGCAAAGAATTGAGTAGAAATGGGAAAAAAAAGCAGCATTGTTCTACCAAAAAGTATCTCAGAAGAAATCCCCTGATACAAAGGAGGATTAAGCTATACTGTTCTGCACATTTATTCCCTATCTGTAAAACAAATAATTCACCGCACTGGACACATTCTTTGCCTGGAGCTTTCCATCCATAAGGTTTAAGATGACTCGATGAAAAGCAATAAAAAGCACTACCATTTATCCCTATACTCCTTGCACAAATTCCCTCTCAGCCCTGAGAAATGGGGGCAAATAGCCACAATGGTTTCAGATCTACTATGGAAAGAATATATAAAATATATCATCAAGTCAAAGCCTTCCAGCGCAAGAGAAATTGAAGTGAATGAGTACAGCAGCATTACCCATTACAGACATCAGTCATCTGGACAGAGGCTGTTGACATAAAACCAGGATATGTTTGTTCATTCATTTGAGGGAAAGAATTGAACATACTCCTGTTTCTCCACACACAACCCGAAAGAGAGAGAAAAGGCCCCAAAATACTGCCCAGCTGCACTGGCTGGGATGAGCTCATGTGAACGGTAAGCCAAGCTCTCTTGCTCCTCTGTGTGGTTCTCTAACATGTGTGGTCAAAAGCAGCATGGACACAGCCTCAAGTTCAGCAAGTCAAAACGGGTAAAGCCTGTTTTTTAAACTGCAAGTAGACACCTAAATTCAGAAAAAAGGGGAGCCTCCTCTTTTACATTTCCTATTAGTTATCTGAAGCATCTTCTCTTGCTTCCCACTGTTACCAACCCAGGTAAACCCCAGTCCCAGTCCTTTTTGTTAGCTGTTAAGTGACCATGAGTGTCTAACATCAGTTGATGAATGCTGTCCTGTGTACCTTCCACTGGGAAAGGCAGAGAAACAATCACTGTTAATAATGCCCGTGATTAATTCTACAACAGCAAGAAAAGAAAGATGAGGCCAAGGCCTTTCCAATAAGATGATGAAAATGGGACGTGACAAAAGGCCAGAAATGGCCACATATTCTGTGTCTGACATCGGGCATGTGAATCCCAGCTATGGCACTGTGCCGAGTGCCATGTGCACCCGCTGGAGGCAGCCCTTGTCCCTGGGATGTGCCCTCTTCAGACACATGCTTTTCATTTTCCAAACACAAAATAAAACAAGGTTTTAATTGTGTCATTTGCCCAAATTTATTATCACTCCACTACAAGGGGCTCCAGTGGTTTCTCAGTTTAAGTCTTTTAAAAGGAAAATATATCACCAAGGCTTAGAAATTAACTTCTTCGTGCCTCCAAAAATTTCAAGCCCATATTAGACATACATTGTCATTCCTCTGGCTCCCCAAAAGGCTGTTTTTTTCAAAACTGAGAGACAGACACAATGAAGCTCTTCTTCACTATCCTGCACACAATTTTTGCTTTTACTAAGTGACATAAGTGCTTTCTCTGGATGAAAAAGAATTGAAATAAAACCTCTTCTGTGCAGTAGTATATGTTTATTATGATAAACCAAACTAAAATTAAATTAGATTACACTAAATTACTCAATTAAACTAAATTACAAATAAAGAGCTTCATAGTGTACAGTTTTATACTGAGGAAAAGTCATTCAAAATCTAGTCCTCTTTACAGGGACTTGAAAAGAATATTAAGAGAAGGAAAACTGTTTTTCTTTTCTGAACAGATTACTCCAGTGTATATCTGGCCTTGGTGAAAAGTACACTGCTAGAACAAAATCATGATTCAAGCAAATTTTATTTCTCAATCAAAAACATTCGAATGTAACACTGGGCTGTGAAAATAATCAAGAATGACAAAACTCAAAATGTGTGCTGTTTTGCTGAACCAAACTGATTTGAAGTTTTCATTTAGAGCAAATCAGCAAAATGAAGCCATTGGGACAACAGTGATTTGTAGTGTCTGAGAACAGTGTCTTGAACGCTGTCTGAGACAGCTTGAGAAAGCTTGAGAGCGAAGTCTGAAGAGAAGCTCCGAAGATGGTTGGTTTTGCATCACACTGCCTTCATGTTTTAGTATTTTAATTGGGAGGAGCATTAGGAAGAAAATACTTCTGGCAAATAGAAAGGAATGACCAACCATCTGTTGTGTCCTGAATGAGCAAAGAATTGAAGTTCACTTTCGTCTTTAAGCATGAGTAACTTGTTGATGCCCATAAGCCCTCCACTGAAGCCGGAGCTTCCTAGCACACAGCTAGGGCAGATCTATCCCATCTACATCTAATTCCATGTAGAGATGAAAAAAAAGAGTTCTTAAAAGAATTTTAAAACATATTTTCTTTTGAGAATCAGGTACAAAGTTTTTTACTGAACTACAAATGGCCAGGCACTGAATTGAATACAGAGTCCCTTTTCCCTTCAAAGGCCACTGGATTAGCCCTTCGTGCATCACTGCAAACTTTCAGTTGAAATTCATCAGTAAGCCAAACAGGCAGGTCTGCTGCCAATGTGTAACAGCCTTCCATTTGTCACTGGGTCCAGAAATGAACAAAGCCAATTGCAAATCTTTCATTTAAGAAGGAGAAAAAAAAAACCAAACATCAATCCACCGGGTTTTCTCTAGAAGCATTCAAATGTTAGGAATGATTTAGAAGTGAAAATCTGAGGGGAAGGAAGGGAATGAGCTTTCAAAGGAGTTTTACGTAAGTAAAATCTGGGCATAGCTCTGGAATCTGAGATGTGAAAACCAGTGAGAATAACAGTTGAAATGCAAAAAATGAATCCTCAAAGATTAAAAGTCAGCTCAGTTTAACATATGTGTACAGAATTCAGTACAGGATTTTTAAAACCAAAGAATGTATCACATGAATATGAAACGGTCTCTCTTCTTTGTGATTGTAACCATTATTTATTAAATTAGGAGTAGTGGCATTTTCTCACTGAAATGTTTTCTCACTCTTGGACATTTTCTCACTGAAATGTTTTCCACTGGAAAACTGATCCACAGAAACTTAAATTTTTCATGGGAACATACAGATCTGCCTTGGCAGGAAAGGCTTCCCATTACACATGGAATTACTTATCACAGTATTATCACAGACCAGAATGGTCCAAAGCTCGGTGTCATGGTGCCCAGCAAGAACCAGCCTGTTCTTTGCACGATCCAAAAAAACCAGGCTTGAATCCCAGTGTGCCTGAGCCTAAGCGGGACTTCTGACCACTATGGTGCTGGATACTATGGGAAAGGGTTTGTGCTCCACTTAGCACGAATAGCTAAATATCTGTTGAAGCAGGCAATTGAATGTGAGGCTCCTACATTGCAAATGAACTCACTGGCCATCAGAATATAGATTCAATCTAATTCTCTCCTGTTGGAGCTGCTAAGTTTTGTGATAATTAGACATTCAGGGAGACAGGGTGAATGTGCACGGTATTTTGATATTTATTGCATTGGGAAGCTTTACACTAATGCTCATTTATCACAGCAATGTCTGAGAAAATATCTGAAGGCAGTGAAGTATTATCCCCCTTTTGACAGATGAGTTACTAACTACTGTCACATAAAACATTCATTCTCAGTGTAAGCTTGGGCGAGACAGTGGTAGACCCAGACCTGACATACTCAAAGGAGACACAGCCAGACACAGAACCCTGTCCCATCCTGCCACCACACTGCCTTTTCATCTTACATTGTCAGTGTTGCTTGTGATAGGGTGATGCTATATGTAGATATGAAGGCACATAAAACCCGAAGCATAGAAAAACTCAATGCATATACAACCCCGACTAGTCAAACATAGGAGATAGAAGACAAGCAAAAAAAAAAAAAAAAAAGTTTATGAACCAGCAAACTCACTTGTTTATTTTCCTAATTACTACAAGGAAATTGAATGCCATTTATGTTGAAGAATCAATCTACCTTTTCCTTAACAAACATTACCAAATATTGTTTGGCTATTTTTACAGGCTTTGTTTGAAATACTAAGAAAGAGAAAATGAAAGGAAAAAAAAGATCTTGCTTGAAGATTACTGAAGTACTATAAGGGAATTCCTGTTTCTCCAGGTTGTCAGACTGAGATTCCTGTCCTTAAGAATGTCTTCAGGCAGGTGTTACCCCAGAAATATGAAGTATATTCCCAGCATCCGAGCTATTAATGATAATCCTGAACAGCACCAGAGTATAAGGCAGAGTGCATCCCATTTGAACCACTTTCCTCTTGCCAGTGAAACACAAGTAACTAACTCCCTGTTGAATATGAATGTCCACTGAGTTGACTTAAATCTTAAAATGATTCATTCTAGACCTTTTTTTTCCTGATTTCTTCTTCAGAAATCTGCGATAATGCATTGTGCAGGAAGAAAATGAAAAATTCATATTTAAAGACAAATTGTATCATGTGCTTTATTACCCACTAGGCTAGATATTTTGTCAAAACATCAGGTCAGTGTTTTTTGCATGGAGCTCTGACATACTTCATGATAAGCTCCAGAAGATTTAAACTTTGTCCAAAATGGCAGTAAAACAGCCAACTCCACTGACTTGCCTGAAGCAATATTTATATTAAGTGCTGAGATATATTTTATAACTGTGCACTGAGTCTCACTAAACACTTCAAAAAACATAATCACTGACAATACAATAGTGGAAACGGGAGGATCTTACAAGGAAGTACAAACACTTACCTCTTGATCACACATTGATGTAAAAGTGACTGTGTACTCCGTCAGGGCCATGTCATTCACCAACTTTTTCACCTCTTCATCAAATGCAGAGTTAATAATTCCTTGCTTGTGGAATTCACTAAGCATCCTGGTAATGAAGCTGTTCCTTTCCTGGCACTTTTGGGTGAGGCAAGCCAGCTTAGCCTATGCGTCATGAACACATATACATTGATTTCACTCCCTGTTGAGACTGCAAGATTATATTTTGTATCTGATCTGTAATTTCACACGTTTTGACTCAAAGCTACAGATTGCATTTCTATGTTTCTAGGCCATTAGGTGCCTCTGCACCTTGCAACAGCAATACATGTGCACAGATAAACTGGAAAGAGACGTTCCCTTTCCATGTGCGAGGTCACCCTTTTGACAGGCTGAAGAGTACCCGTAGCAATAACGTCAGCAAGCCCTTGCCTAAAGCCCAGTAGCCAACAGCTAAGTCAGGGGCAGCTGCAGAAGGCAGGCACACACACAGAAGCCTGTAAGCAAAAGGATACACCTTTGTGCAGGTCCTGCATCGGCTTGCAGAAAAATACAGTACCTTCAGAGGAGCTAGCGTCAACTTCGCTTCAGACTTTCTCTTCTGAAGTTCTTTTTCCTGAAAGGTTGAAAAACATTCTGCATTAATTTATTCAAAGCTCATTTTAAAATACTGTAGCAGTTATTTGCTATTTGTTTTAGACCTGACTTCCAAGGCTTACACTTTACATATTTGTGTGACCCTGTATCACAAACAAGATGAAGCAGTGTAAGGAGTTGGTTGTACACGGATAGGCCCTGCATGCAAACACTGCCCTACTAGCATTAAGGTTGGTCTTAGGTCTTACCAAATGCTTCTGGATGTTATTAGATGGAGGCCTATATCAGTGAGGTTATTTCATCAAAGCAGCATCACATTAAAGACGTGGTATCCTTCATTATGCACTCATATTCCCATTTGCTCTGTGAATCTTCCAAAATACTCCTTTGGGGGAAAGTTTTCCCTTTTCTTATCTATATTATGTTGTAGAATGCAAGAAACAAGGAGGGATTTTCTGAATGTGTATTCCATGGCAGGCCCTGAAAAGTGAACATCAACAACATTCTACTCTGACACAATCGATGCATGTCCTCTGTTAGGAGGTGAGCCAGATGACCTAGTCTGTACCTTATGATTAAAATGTTCATTATTCATGGGAAACTTGCTTTCTGATTATGCAGAAAAAATACAGTATCCTGCCAGGTAAAATCCATTTCTATTATAAATCAATACAGTATTATTTGGCAATAAACTACAAATTCCTTTGCATTCATTTTGCTTGACAATTTGTATTTCTATAAAGCCTACAGTAAATACATTATGTGCATCAAAAAAAAAGACTCCTTTTATGAGAATTCAGTTACGCTGACAGAGGTTGCATGGTCCTCAGCTAATAAACTGTGGACTTGGGAAGGAACATAGTAGGTAGGACAGGAGAGACTTGTGCTAGCACTGAGGGAACAAAGAAAAAGCTGGCAATAGGTCCCTGCACTGGTGACATTCAGTTCTTGATGGGGCATGGAACAAAACACGTTGCCAATGCAACAGAACAATTAGGATTTGCCCATTTATATGGATAGCACGTCTCACCCCTTACTCACCTACCATCTGATATGCACCATCCATCACTACGGACACCAGACACTACAAAACAATTGATACCACCGCTATTCTGCTAAGAGGCATCCTAATCAATGCCTGAGAGAAGCCCCTAACCCTCCATGCAGGACTGGTTTAAAGCAAATCACAGCACGTGACAAGGCTAGGAAAAAAACCCCAAACAAAAACAACAACCAAACAAACAAAAACCCCAAAACTGTAGAACAGGTGGATTTACCATGGAGGAAGTAGGATTAAACTTGCACCCAGTAGGCAGAAGAAAATCATCTCTTGTATTTCAGAGGAAAGACAGAGGAGAAGCATGTTCTACACACTGTATCGGGGTATGAAGAATACTATTGAGAAAATGCCATTTACTAGTTGTTTCAGAGTATAATAGGCAATTCTAATTTGTCTCACATTGTAACTATCATCCCTTTTCGAAAAATAGTTTCCAAAGAAACAGGAAACAAAATCTAAGGGAAAAAAGTCCTAGCAGGAATTTGTTTCCACCTAAGAGTTCAGCAGTTCTAGTCACACTGACAGCAGTAGCTTTGCTGTCACACAATAAGGCAGTAGCTTTGCAAATGTTAATGCCTATACCTGCTCTGGTTTGCCAGGTGAAATACAATGCACAAGTGTAAAAACTGCTCATGTAATTATACATGTCTATACATGGGGGGGTCTCATCAGAATAACTGCTGGTGAGACTACTATTGATTAATAAAAATACAAATCGCACACCTAACTGAAAATGTGTTAATGAAACTCTTAATGTGTAACCCTAGCAGCTGGATCAAAAAAAGTTAGAAAAAACTCTGTCAAAATTCTATCACTAGCTCACTGTGTTCCCTAATCTGATATAGTGCAACAAGAGAGTCGGGAATGTTAAAAATCCTGACAATTTAAGCCAAGGAGGTTGCTCTGTAAAGAATTTCAGCACCACTTCGCTTGCATTAGGCTATGGGGATTAAAGCAGAAACTGGTGGCAACTTTTATTATAGTCTATCATCTTTCCATAACATTGACCACCCAGGCAGTTTACATCTTTTCCTTATTTCTCTCAAGTCAGGGGCACTTTTATATGCCTGCAAACCATTTAATTATCCTCGTACTCATTCCCAGGAAAGATGACTATTTTGGTTCTCTCCTTTGAGAAGAAAGAGGTAGAATCTGAAGTCTAAGCTCACATTTGTCCATCCCCCTTAAGCACACAGAAAACAGCTTTATTATACCTTTTCACGTAGCTCAGCCTGAAGGAGATCCACCTCATTTTGCAAGTCGTGAAACCGATTTTGTAATGCAGCCTGATCCCTGAGCTGGGCTTTCAAGGTCAGCACTTGCTGCTGTAATCTCTTATTGGCTATTTTATTCTCCTCTATTTCCTGGCCATCTTTCACAGTGTACACAGGCTAGAGAGCAAATACACAGATTTTCAAATTAGGTGAAATGAAAATATTCTCAATCATGTTTTAGAGCACAAAACTTCTCAATAAATATACGTACCTACACTGTATGTCAAAAAAAATTAAGCTGATATAAAATGTGTGACTTCAAACCTTCATAAACATATTAGCACTAGTATCTTACGCTAATCTTGAAATTGTTTATGAGCAAGGAGTTCTTGATCCCCTGTGAGAGCAGGTGTAGGACTGGGATTTCACAACGCTCCTTCAAGGTAAGTATTGTACTATAATCATTTCATATCTGGGGAAACTGGGGCACAGACAGATTAAGTGACCAACCTATGGTCACACAGTGAGTAAGAATAGAACTCAAAAGTCCCCAGTCTCCTGCTCCAACTGCTATATAATACGACCCTTGTTTTTCCTCACATATTTATCTCGGAGAACAAATTCCATTCTCCCAGTTATATTTTTGTTTTGGAAGATTATTAATAAAACTAATCAGATTTTAAGTACAAATTTCAAAAACATTTAAAAAGAAAATATTTATTACATTAAAATGTAGTAATAGTGGTACAGAACAAATGGAAGGAGGAGCTTCTGAATTTAACCCCTCCTCCCGACTCTCCGATATTCTTTTCAATTTCATGCACTTAGACTGAAAGGATTACTTGAGAGCTTTAGGTTGATGGTCAGCATCATAAGGTCAGTTCCTAGAAGTGACACTGTCAGATTAAACATATAGATTAAGAATGAGCAAAAATCTGAGTGTGAAGAAAGTCTTGTGAAAAACGTTTATGCTGTTGTGAACTTATATTAAAAAAATACTGAGTTGATACATACAGCTGCTCAGGATTTCCAATAACATGTTATATAAGCAAGTCTAAAGATTAAACATTTCAGTGATTAAGCTAAAAATTCTAGTCAGACCTATGATATACTGCAGTAAAACCATAGAACCTTCTGACAAAACATGCAGGAAGATGGTTTGATTTTAATGGATATTAACATTGATACAACTGAGAGAAGAGCTAATATTCAGCTGTGATGCACAGCAACACAGTTTAATTTTCCCTTGCTTTCTGACAGTCTTTCCAACTTTGACACCCTTGGTGACTACAAGATACTGAAGGCACCGTTTCATAGAAAACAGCAAACTGAAGTGATAGATTACATCACTCTGGCTGCAACACCTCATTGCAACACAGGTAAAAACAGAATATGATATTTTCATATTGCTCTTCCTAATGAAGCAAGTCCTCTGTGCACAGCATTCAAGCAAGTCGTGCATGCTCTGTACCAAACTTTTTGGCTCCCTCTTGCGTTAGGAGAAAAGAACAATAGCAACTGTTGGGTACAGCAAGATTGATTAGAGCAGGGTTGCAGAGATAAAAGCCTGAGGATGAGTCTGAGACACAGGATTTTCCTCATCTTCTTCTTTCCCACACAAAAAGTATGTTAAATAAAAAATGGAAATGCCCCCTGACTGAATATGCTTAATGGAAAAAGAGGTGGGGAAATAAAAAAACTGCTTGAAGGTTAAAGACAGAGAGAAGTTCTTTCTTTCCTTTGGCATTTTGCTGACCTGCTAGCAGTTTTCTGTAGTTTCAAAGCACAAACAAGGCATACAAGATTTATTTGTGATCAGTCTGTCAGGCGTCCCAGTTAACAGTAACCATGGGTTGTGTAGTCAAGCTCCAGAAGAGTGAAGGACCCAGCAGCTGGGACTGGGAAATAATCGAAGGATAACTAAGCCCAAAACGTAACATTTAACACACTGCATTCTTATAAAACCTGGCAAGATCTCTAGTCTTTGAAGTTGGTGCCTAAACACTAAAAATAAAAATAAAATCTTCCTCTTCTTGTGTGCGCTGTGCTTGTTTGAAAACTCAATGAGAAAATGAGAGGAATATGACTTTTTGGCTACAGGCCATGACAGGAGTCAGCGGTTCACCGGGGAAGCCTGGCACCTTATTTACTGTGTGCATTTCATCCAAAATTATTGTGTTCATTTTCAAAACTGTAAATAGTACCCTGCTCACCCACATATTTCTTCTAACTCCTACTACAGCACCATGGTTCAGAAGACCACCTCAACATCCTAGAAAATTTTCCCAAATACTCTTATGCTAAACGGTATTTCCTCTGTAAGCAACACCACTGAAAAAAAGAGTCCTAGCAGTAATCTTGGAGTATATTATTTTAGCTCTCGTTTACTTGCAATGAATAATATCATGACAGGCTTTTGGAGTCTCAGCTGAGAACTAGGATCCCTGGGCATTGGGGGCTGTAGCATATGAGATATCTACAAAGTTCTAAAACACATGCTCAAAACACGTGTCTCAAAGACCTCCCAACCTTGGGTTCTAGGTCCATGGTGCTCACACCTTCACTTCTTTCAAGCATCGCAGACAGAGGTCTTCCAGAAAATGAAGTTTAGAACAGGAAAAAGATAAATTGTGATTTACTGTATCAGAGTTTATTAATAACTTTGTGGGATGAAAAGCACTTTTGGACAAAGGTGGCACCTAACTGAACAGGATCACCTGTCTACAAAATTGCCTTCAGGAAGAAAAATTATGCTAGAAAAGTAGAACATGATAATCATTGTGCCAAAAAGTCTTTTTTTTTTAAATCTAGAAGAACTTAGGTCATATTTTAATGATTTCACACAAACCCACTATTGACAGCTGGGTGTATATTAAAAAGTTTATTTTAAAAGAGAATTATTGAAATAAATTTAACAATCTTTGTTAAAATATATCTACGCTATTTTCTATCTGTACTATTTGCTTAATTGTGCCAATAAAATCAACATCCTTTGGTTAAGATATAATGGACTTGAGTCTTGCAGATAATTAGTTGGTACCATCAAATAGTATAACTGAAGGATAAACCCGTTCTGTAATGTACATGTTCTGCATCTTTTACCCCAGAATGAGACACGTGTATTCAAGAATGTGACATCAACCGTACAAAAAGTAATTAAAGCGGATGAAGAAGTCAGGTCCAAATCAAACAACATCGCAATATTGCATAAATATATACTACTGATTAATAAAACTAACATGAAAAGTTTAATTATTGGAGAGATTTAAAAGTGGTGGTTTTTTCAGAAGAAAGGCTGACCTGCACTTTTTCCAGTGTACGAACATTCTGTCAAGGTTGATGAATTTTATTCCCATGTGAGTTATAGAAATAATTAACACCTTAATTCAGTGACCAATAAAATATGCAATAATTGCCCCAGACTGTCCCCAAACAAAAGGGTTAAAGCCCCACTGCCCAAAAATGCCCCCAAAAGCTTAAATGTTAGCTTAAACAAAACACCACGATACACTTCTGTTTATATTCAAAAAATTTGGGAGTTTCCTCTTCTTACTTGAAATAGATTTCATTGCTTTAAGATGTTTCATGCCAATATATCATAATGATATGAAAAATCTGTGTCTCATTTTCATTTCAGCCAGAATCCAGTTGCCTAAGCATCAGCACATAGTGCCAAATGTAAGGTGTACAAACTAATACGAAGTAACTGCATAGAACTTGCAGGTGGCCAACTACAGTCTCAGCCAGGATGCCCTAAGGCATTTAAATGGGATCAACAGCGATGTTTAGGCAACTGAACTGAGCCCAGTATCTTTACATTCTCCAGAATTTGTTTCTGTTTTCTTCCAAAGCCATATCTATCTACCCTGTTCGAGCTGAATTTGCAAATATTGTAGGTTGCTACAAAATTACTTTTCCAGCTGATAAAAGTTGCATATTTCTTCTTCACAGTTTTCCTGTTAAGGAGGACAGAAATTATTTCAGGGCTAGCTGAAAAGTCGTCATGAAAGCTGCTTCTAGGACATTATTCAGTTATTTAAAATCTTTCCATAAAACACTTCATTTTGGTGGAAAACATAAAAGCTTTATCAAGACACAGAACCACCTGAAAATTCAAAAAGATTTCATTTACAGCAAAAACTGTATCTGTGAAACAGATACACTTTAATGAGACTTTCTCTCCCCAATGTGATAGGGATTTTGGGGATACAGACTTGGCCTGCATGCGTGAATTACAGACTTTGACTCCCCATTAATCCACACCACCCGCTTACTGGCAGTGGAAGTTTCTCTACAAAGTGCCCGGCATCACAGCTTCATTTTGCCTGTCCAAATCTAGTGATTGGCACTAGAAGGCAGAAAGGCCAAACGCTGGAAACACTGGAGACTCCTCCAACACCTTTCATTAAGGCCACTTGAAAATCCACACTTCAGAAAATGACTCTGGCTAAAGAGGGCAGGACAAGAGTCCTCCTAAAAAACCGGAGGTGTCTATAATGCCCATGCAGAGCCCAGGCTTTGGACTATCCTGTAGACAGGTGGTCTACCTTGCATAATATCTGCTCACTTTCAAGTTTATAGCTCCGGTGGTTCTAGGTGCTCTATACTTTCTTCAAATCTATTGCCAAAAACAATAATGGGTGTCTCTGCATCCAGAACACTCCCTCCAAAGGAATAAGCTTTTTTTTCATTCCATTTACATACATACCATTAATTCGCAGTGTTGCTTTCCAAGCATTTTGTCCCCAACTTCTTGTTTAAGATGGTCTAATTCTGAGAGAGCCTGTGTCAAACGAGTTTTGATTTCTTCGTATCTTGTTTCAGCAAAGCCAAGTTCTGTGTACCATTTCTGAGCCTAACAGGAAGAATAAAAAAGCAAAATTACTGAGTATAATTAGTCTAGCAGTGGTACCATTTCTCAATACCAGCTTACAACCATGAACTTGAATCTGATCTCCACATCACAAGTTTTAAATTGCTGTAAATTTATTAAAATAAATGGAATTACACAATACCCTGTAATCTTATTATAAGAAATGAGTAAGACTTTAAAGTAAGTCCTATAGAAACATATCTAACTAGAGCTATGCAGAAAAATAGATTAATTTTTAAATTGATTTCTAAATTTGAAGGTACCTTGAGTATTCTGAATAAAGCTAAAAAAAGCAGTGGTGAATGCACTCACAATTTCACAATTTTCTTTGAAAGCCCTCAGAGCAAATGGAAAGTAAGATTTTATCAGCTAGGGGGAAAAATAATCTTCCTGAGAAATGTCAAAAATGAAAAATGCAAAGGAGGGAAAAAAGCCCTCTATATGTTCACCTTTGTATTTCCTGTAGGATGCATTTTCTCCGCTTATACACATCAGCTGTAGTTTTGAAAAAAAACACAAAAAACACTCAGTAGATAGCTGGTTGCCTGACAGCAAGCTCCTTCCCTCATATGAGAGATCAGTGCTTCTCCTTTCTGAAAGCAAAGGCTTCACATTCTTTTAAGTAACCTGAGGAAGGTGTTATAACACACAACTTCCTTGTAACACACTAAAGGATTAGAAGGATCCAAGTTAATCAGATTTTAAAAAATAAATAAAAATCAAATTATGTCTTCATGTTCAAATGACAAGTCCTTACATCTATCACTCATCCAAATCTACTCCTTCATTCCAGTTGCCTCACCTGAAATCTGGGAAGCCTTATAAAGCACCTGCCAAAGGACAACCATTTTGTACACCCAGCATGCATAATCCTACTGCTCTTTTACATGCTCAACACACTTATTACTGCCAGTGGTTTTTCCACAGGGAGCCTAAGCAATGCCTGTTACTGCATGAAACAGCCCCATAAATACACGCTTGCCATAAAAGCAATACATTCTGCTTAGTTGAGCATAGAGTGGAGATTGTTCAATAAAAAATAGGAATGTGAAAGTAAATACATTCAGAAAGGCACAACACTGAAAGCTTCCTTGGCTGGTATTAAAACTACTTTGAATTCAGGTTTGCCGTAGTCCTCAGTGCTTCTACTGCCTTCTACTCCTCCTCATTCCTAGTGAGGGGGAGGGAAGCAGCGGGCCCAGAGATGGCCACAGCAGACAGTTTGCTCTGTGGTCTTTATTAAGCACTCAGCTTCTGTCAAAGAGTGCTGGAGGAATGCAGCTTCACTTGAAGTTCTGGCCAACCACAAATGACTGTGCAATTCAGCACTTAACTGAAAGATCAAAGAGGTACATTTTGGTTCTACAGATTAGAGACTTCCCTGTTCTGTAAAAGTGTTAAATCCTGGCAGAAAGAAGAACAGCCACATAAGAAAACAAGAAAGAAAACAAATTTGCTCCTCAGAATTACATCAGAGTAGGAGGGTTACCTCTTTTTTTGATTTTTCTAATTCCTTTTGCTGTATTTTTAGTTCCTCTTTTGCCTTTTTGACTTGCTCTTTCATCACACTGTAGCTTTCAAACATGCTGCTCTGGATACACAACAGAAGGACATGACTCCTCTCACACATACAAAATAGCACACAGGTATTTACAGCATAATATATGGTTTCCTTCTATCTGAATTACTACAATAATTTGCATAAAACCAAGATATCAGAGATAAATCTTTCCCTGTTGATTATTCTCAACTGAAGTAATAGTTTTGCTTTTACAAGAACATAGTAATCTCCATAGAAATTCACTGTGGTGTAAGATTCATGACTACAGAGGAAAAACATGGATGAGAAATCCACTATAAGTAAAGATCCTGTCTTTAGGTGTATATTTCATAAAAAACAAAACAGTAAAAAAAATAGACCCTGTCATAATAAAAGTTAGTAAGTGAACATGTGCATACTTTTCAATATGACAAGATTGTTTCACAACCCTGAATATTTCACCTTTCTAACAGAAGTTTGTGGAAATTAATTTGCTCTTCCAGAAGCTTTTACTCTTGCAAGAAGATAAATAATTTTTAAAATCCTAAACAATGCACTCTTTTAAGTATTATTTTTAACTTTGTAGCTTGCCGTATCACTTTAAAATTCTTTAATACAACATTCAGAAAAAAAATCTCTTCTCTTTTGCCTTCTATTTCAAAGTTAACTTTAGCACCTCAGATCTCCAGCACATGGGAGGTTACAATATTTTCTATATTACAAAGTTAATTTAGCTTTGTCCTCCAAATGACATTTATATCTCCTCCTTTCTTTAGAAGATCCTGCTTGATAACATTCCTCATTGTTATTACTTACCTCTTTTCCAGGGAAATAGTTTGAGGGGTCTATAACCAGAACTCCTTCTTCTTCAGTCTGAGTTACACTACATGCTGTTTCAACTTTCTTTGGCTTAAGACCGCGTTGTTGACTTTCTTCTTTTAGTTTTACTATTTTTTCCTTTTTTCCCAAACTTTTATCTTTTCTCAGCTCTTCATAGGTGAAGCCTAAAGAAGACATTAATTCTTTCAATTTGTTATTTTCTGAAATAAAGTTTGCATTTGCTTTCTGAAATTCATCAAGCTGTTCTGAAGTTTCTTTCTTGATTCTGTCTATTTCTCTTTTCAGTACACATTTTTCCTCCTGTAAATCTGAAATAGTTTGATAACAGCTGGTTTTGCACTCTTGAAGTTCTGAAACCAAGGTCCTGTATTTGTCTTGTTCACACTTCACCTCTGCCAAACATCCCAATAAAGTTTCTTTTTCACCTTCTAAAAGAGATATTCTTTGTAAATTTCCCTCTCTCTCTCGTATTAATTCATTATATTTTGCTACATAGTTCTCCTTGTCTTGCAATAATTTAGCTATTTCTTTGAAGCATCTGCTTCTTTCTTCTTTCAGGTCAGAAAGCAGCTGGAAAGATCTCATTTTGGTTCCATCCAGGGATAAAACACTCCTGGGAAGTTTATTTGATGCAATTGTCAATGAGTCTTTTTCAGAATTCCTATTTTTCTCTTCAACACATGAGAGGTTCATAGAGAACATTTCAACAAAAAATGTTTCTGGGCTCATGGTGTTTTCTTCTGATAAGTTATTATAACATCCACCAGCAACTTCTTTCTCATTAATTAAGTTTTGGAATGAAACAATATTAGCTTCATCTGCCGCTAAAATGTATTGAAAATATGCATCCATCTCCTCTTCCAGTGCACGCATCATCTGAGCATATCTCTCATTCTCCTGTTGTAATATACAGACCTTTTTTAAGTAATTTTCATTCTCTTGCATCAGTAGAAATATCCTCTGAGAACACACAGCCACCACTTTTTCCAGTACATATATTTTCACATTATGTTCATTACCAGCTTCCAGTGGTGACAGATGACAGAAACACTCATAAAAATTGCTCCCTGGCAGGAACAGTTTGCTGAAGCACACAGCCCTCTCCTGCGTAGGAGACAATGTGTTTAGCAGATACGTCTCTTCCTCTGACCAAAAAAATTTCCGAGAGTATGCATATTGCATGTTTTCAGCAGCTATTTTTTGACATGAGAAATTCTTCTTGTTAGGTTCACGTAGTTTCAGGGTCTGGTCTTTCTTTTCTTTCAGGCCAATATTGCTGGAAGGGTTTGTTTGTTGAGTTGGTTTCTGAGGTTGCTCTCCTTTCTCCTCCATTTTGGTTATATCTTCTCCATTATATACCCTATTCACACCAGAGATGCAGATTTCTGAGAGCTTTCCTTGTTTCTCCATTAGTTCAGGGCTCCCTTCAAAATGTTTCTTTAAGTCTTTAAAATCAACAGATAAATTTTGGACATCTTGTGGGCTATCTAGGCTATCTTTGGCTTCCATTCCTTGCTTCCCAGGCCTGATCAATTCAGTTTTATTTAAAACTTTAGAACTTTCCTCAGGAACATGGGCTTTCTCATTTTGTATTTCTTCTCCTTTAGCTCTCCTTCTAAAGATTTTTTGGTGATACTTCCCATCATCAACAAATTTATCCAGACATTTATTTTCACTTATGCTTTTTCGCAGAATTTGCTTGTTTTCCCAATGTTTTTCCACGTTGCATTTTTCTAGAGATGATGTGAAAATTTCAGTCACAGTGCAAGGGATCTTTCCATGAAGTGCAGAAGCTTTGTCAGAAAATCCTTCTGCAACAACACAGAGGCCATCAGAGCAAAGAGTGGTATTTGCCTCACGGAAATCCAAACTCTGCACTTTTTTCACAGCGGTAACAGCTGATATGTGGTAGCTTTCAGGTTCTAACAAGGTAAGTTGGGGCTTCTTCCTCATCAAAGCTTCAACCAGAGAAACAGGGAATGTCTTTGCTGGTAGATCTATAGCTTGTTCCTTCAAGAGAGAAAAGCTTTCTTCATCTTTTGTTTCCTTACTTGTCTCATCATTAATTACCTTCTCAGAGCAAGGGGGAAGCAGTCTTGCTGCACAATAACTTGGGGTACATCTGAACAAAGTGAAACTATCTTCTAGAGTACCTGCCCCCTTTGTTCCAAGGGTGACCTGGTATTAGGAAAAGAGAAATGTTTCAAACTGAAAAATGTAAGCTAAAATATATCATTATATTTTGCTAATCATAATTTATTTTTCACTTCATCCATAAAATACTTGATTACAGACAGATGAGAAAAAATATTTCCATATAAAGAGTTTTCAATTGATTTAAAGATTTGCAATGACAGTAATGATACAAATAAGGTATAAATAAGTCAATCATTTTCTTAGCGCACACCTGTATTCATCCTGAATAACATATTTAGTAGCTATGATTTAAAGCTACTTTTATATTCTTCTTTAAATACACCGACTCTTCATTTTATCTCAGAATTCACAGACTCACTGTGCACAAAGAGAGCAAGAATAGTGGTAACTTTTCTTCTCACCTGCTCAATCTCTGCTAGACCAGCAACTTTTGCAAAGGCACTGGAACTGTGTTCCAAAACTGGTAGAAGTTCTTCTGGTAGCTCCTCCATCTGCTTTAGCCCATCACAGCTATGTCCTGGTGTTTCTGTCATGGTAAAGTACCAGACAAGTGTAATGCCACTCCCAGATAGTTACATGAAAAACAAACCCAAAAACATCTGACCAGATGTTTTGAACAGAAAAGTATTTTAGTGAGAGTATGCTCAAAACTACCTTCTCTACCAGAAGCATACATCACCAATGATGCAGAGATAAGCACAACATTAAACAAGAAAACAAACTGCACAAGAAAACATAAATATTAAGCTCTAAATAAGGTATATTTGGGGTCCCCCCCAGTTCTCAAAGCATTTAAAAATGGAAAACACATCTCATTACAGTGGGTGGATGAAAACTTATGGGTTAAACTTACAGGTTAAAATTATTCAGTGCAGGTCGGCATTTGCATACACTGAAATTTGCTATAAAATTTCCATTAATTTATGTTGGAAGAATTTACCTGATACAATTTGCCAAGATCAGAGCTTTCATGTTGTTTGGGCTAAAAAGCAAATCTGACTGCTGCACAGCATTCCCAAACACTATATTTCAGCCAGGACACGGGAAGTATCCCCTAATTCCTCATCGCTGTAGCTTCTTGAAAGTTCTAGGATTTCTTGAGAAAGCTCATATCTAAATGCTAGTATCATACTGGCAAATAGTTATTGCTTCACCTTCCCAAGACAGAGTTTCCAGATTAGGAGGTTTTTAGAAGGTCTTATACCTTCTAAGTCATGCACACCCCATGAATGAAATCATCTTCACTTTTATTGCATGAAAGTAAAAATTCCAGTTTGTTTTCATACCAGACTCTTTAGCATGTAGCAGCACAACTGGAGTTTGAGTAGCTCTGCTTCTGAGTGAATGCAAGACTGCTCCCCATTTCAGATTTCGAACGTCATCCTGGATTAGATCTCCATTCTTAATGGGAAAAGGAGGAGGAAAAGAAAAAAAGATATTATAAATATACAGTGTTTGCAATATGAAAAACAGGCACATAAATTTCCTTTGCTATTTTACATTCAAAAGACCCATTACTTCATTATAATTGCTATTATTTCATACAGTTTTCTCATTCCAACATTTTCTAGTAAATTTTGTGGTTTTAAACTTCTCTCTGTTTCCTTCATACTTTACAAAGAGTTAAGGAAGAAAATCTGAATAATAAGCATGTAATATGTCAGATCACAGATGGAACACTATCAGAACAGGGACTAAATTATATGCTCATGAACAAAGAGAAAAGAAAGTCCAATCAAGTAGGGAATGAGACTAGTAGTTCAGTGCCCAGCTACAGAGACATCTGTTCTTAGGTTGAAACAACTCAAAGTAGACTAATCCTTCCAAATAAAATATTCTTTTACAATTTCTTAATTGTAAATTTCATATTCTGTTCTTGACATTTATCTTGACTCCCTGATTGAATTTGGAAATTGTGACAATTTCTGGTGCAAAGCAGATACCCTTATTGCTTGATACACAGCAGGTCAATTTCACATGCACTGTGCTCATTTTTAGCTAACAGAAGACTCAGGTTTGATTTTCTCAACAAAACACATAATCGAGGTGGTAGCCAAAACAGCTACAGCACAGAAAACAAGCCAACACAGTCACTTCTGTCTTCCTGCACTGCTCTGCATCAAATGCCAGCAGAAAACAAACTTGGTCCCTTTGGGCTGAGCTGCAGCTTTAAAATTACATACGGATGGGAAAGGCAATGACTTCAAAGTCTTCAGTCTACAGTGAGTCAGAAAAAGTCACTTGATTTTCCACAGGATCACCAGTGAGAATAATTTTGATTTCAACCCAAGTCAGCTGCCACATTATAGTGCTCTATTATGGGACCTTGATTGGGCGGCATGACTTAAGTGGAAACCGCAACACTTCCAAGATTTCTTCCTTCATTTTCTCAGTAATATTGAAGCTAATGTTAATTCCTTGAAACACACTCATTCCTTTTCTTTATTTCTTCCCAGATATCTTTTCTTTATTGATATCTGGGTTGCGTCAAAAGAAAGTTACACAAAATTATGTAAAAAATGCAATGCTTTGATGCCAGGAACGTCATACTGTGAAATCAAGACCTCAGCTGTTATGTGAAAGCTGTAGAAAGGTGCATCACTTGGTGTTTCATACTTTTCCTTCACCAACACCTTCACAGACATTCACATCTAGAAACTGTCTGATAAATCAAGATACAGCCACATGGAACCAGCTGCTTTTATGGGCATTTTTCATTCAGGCATAGGCTGCAATTGAAATATTGCAGACAGGATCCTGATACCAAGTTTGGAAATCCGAATTTCTGACAAGATTTATGTGACTGCACTCCTCCATGAGATGCAGTTCACCTCTACAGTAGCAGAACAAAACACCAAATTGGATCTGATATTATTGCATGAAGATGCAATAATGACTAAGGCTAGTTTTCAAGAATAAGTGATGTGCTTGGCATTTGAATGACATGGTATTTACTGACTAATCTCATACCATGTGTATTTCACAGGAGTCTGATAAGCCTGTCTTCACAAATTACATTTTTCCTGGCTGTGAAATAGGCAAATGATCCCATTCGTTCTTTCACTGAAAAATGATATACGAGCAGCTTTCCAGAAAAATAACACCATGAAAAGCTTTCTTGTATTGCACACAATTTCTCATTTTTATAGCTGTTGATGGCGTATGATGAGCTCAAATAGGACTTTTCTTGTAACTATTTTGGCTTGAATACTACAAGATCAAGGTAATGAGATTAGGAAATTCTATTTTAATAGGTGCTAGTAAAACACAAGATGAGGGGAAAAAGCCCTCTTCAGTTTTACAGTACAACACCAGATGTCTCCCTCCTCCTTTCATTATAGATACTGAATTTTTTCCCCTGCTATCTCAAGCCATTTTCTACTAGAAAAATCCAAATGAATTAGTAGCAGTACCAAAAGAGGAGGAAAAGACAACCAGAAATGCAGAAGGCACAAGATTTGATGCTGCTGATGCTATACACAGCATTTAAGGAACACAACCTACTGTGCAGCAGACCAAAGTAAACCAGCTTAACACAAATTATGGCCTGTTCATTTATACCAAAGACTGCATAATTGAGACTCAGTAACCTCCTATGACAACACAGCTGTAAATTAATACTTAGAAAAGAAATGGTTAGAAAACTTTGTGTAGAGCAAAAAATAACCTTTCATTAGGGTACAGCACAGAATGAAAGAGATTTGGTCCTGTTTCTTGAAGCCTTTTTGGATTAGTCTCAGGCAATTAATCAGTTGATACATCTTGCTTTCACACCTTCAAATAACTCAACATTTGCTTTCTCCTTTTCTCGATTTTCTCAAACCAATAGTAATTCTCCACTACTTCTTCCCTGTCTCTGAAAGCCCTCACTCCTCCTGATTTTATCTGTGCAGTCCCCTCATAGTGCACTTGGTTGTTGTACCTGTTTACAACTCAGTGCAAGTCCCTCTAGAAAAATCTTAAAATATCTTCAAATCTTATTCTTCATTCCCAAGAAAAAGTGAACTCACTAATTAAAGTAACTGTAGCAATGGTGCAGGCTAAGTATAAAAATAAGCAACAGCAGTCTGTCCTTCTGCCACCTCGGGGCAGGTACAGAGACACGTGTGGTGACACACAGCTTCCGAGCTCTCCATGAAAGTCACCCATGTGCTGCCAGTTACTGCAGGATAATCTTACCAGTCTTCCTCTCTCACACAAAGACAACCTCCTGGAGCTTGCTTCTTTGGGACTGTAGAACCACTAACGGTACAAAATCACCATGTCTGCAAAGGTGTGTTCAACTACCAGGTTAAAAACTTTGCCTTTATTTCTTCTAGCTTTTACAGACAAAAGCTCCTCTCTACCTTCTCCCAGTTCTGGAAGTACTCACAGTCTGATTGTCCTCCTATACTAAAGGGGTTTTGTTCATGCCCATTACCTCTCGGTTAACTGCAGTTAAAATCAGGAGGGTTCTTGGGATATCAGGTCACAATCCTAATGGAGTGGCCGAGTGTGAGGCTTAGATGATTTCACTTTATTTAACAAAACCTCAGAATAAAAATACCCTCCACATCAGTACATAAAGAATAAAACTTTGTTTGAGTCCTCTCTGTGAAAATAATTTTTCTTTGTCAGGAAAATGAATTGGCAGAAGCTGAATGCCATATTACAGCGCATGCAGAGCTTTCCCATGCAATGCTGGAGTGAAGTGCTTGAAGCAAACAAGTCCTATTCAGTGTATTCAGGGCATATCACAATGCTACGGAGCTGCAATCCATTGAATATCTCAACTCACTCCCAGTCATGAATACTGTATCCATCTTCTCTTGTTTACCATTATCCAGAAAAATCTCATAGACAAGATTTATTGTCAGCTGTGCTTTTTTCTTCAGCATTTGGGCATGAATAACATGTGAAAACTCACCCAACCATATGTGTACTCCTCCACTGAACGGTGTCCACGAGACAGAGGTCTCAGTTCTTCTGGGCTCTACTTCTAGCGCTGAGACCTTTTGCCTTGGGCATGTCACTTAAAAACTTAAGGAAACAAGATTTGTGAAGTGCCCTCAATGTGCACCTAATAAAAGCACTTATGCAATGAAATTCCAACTACTGATTCCAGTGGGTGTGAATTAGCCACTGTGAAGTACTAATGCATCAACAGAAATAAAGGGAAAAAATGCGGGAGAAAAAAAGCCTCACACTTGCATCTCGATTGCAGATCTAATGACAAGTGTAATCCAGGGTGATAGAAAGATAAAAGCTAATTATATTTTGCCTTATTTTTACTTACCAGGTCAACACTGTTGTCTTCATTCTCCAATCTTGTAAGTCGTGAGTCCTTTTCTTTCTTCTTTTCCAACTTCACCCTACCTTGATCTTTTAAAGCCCTATTTTCATCCAAAAGCTCTTCCATTTTTTCCTGTAGTTTGATTCCAGATAATTTCAGACTATAAACATGATGGCAAGATTCTTCCAATTTTCTTCTGAGAAAGTCTTCAGTGTCCTGAGAGCACTGGAGTTCAGCCAGCAGGTCTGCCTGTTCTCTTCTCTTGTCCTCCTCTTTTTCCCTTAAGAACTTCAGATTTTGCTGAAAGGTCTCGAGGTGGCTTTTCATGTCATGCTCCACATTTTCAATGCAAGTTTTCAATTCCATTACTTCCACGTCAGAGTGTTTATAGCCCTGAGTCCCACTGAATGCTGATTCCAGCTTCTGCTGGAGATACTGCACCATTCCCTCTTCTAACTCGGATGTCAAAAGAGCAACATGGGCACTAAGATCTAGGACTTGCTTTTCCAGCCTAGATACCTCACCCTGAAGATAACATTCCCTTTTTCTCAGCACTGTTGTCTGTTGTCTCTGCCTTTGTTTGTAGTGCTCAAAATACTCTGACTGGCTTTTTATTTCGTCTTCTTTTGTCTTCAGCTGCTCCTGAAGCCAATGTAATTTTTCCTTTTGCTTCTTCTCTGACTTTTCTTGGTTTTCAACCTACAATTTCAGTGAGTTGTATGGTTAACGTCTTAATACTAAATCTCTTCTTCCCTTATCATTTTTCTTAATTTTGCAATAAATCCACCCTTGTTTTCTGAAAACTCAGGAATGACATAAGTAGAAATTTTTTAAAGCCAGTAAAATCCTGCATTTAGAGCAAAACTGACCTCCTGTTTTGTTATTTCAGCCATCACTGAAACATCTCAGGAGGACACAAACAAACAAAACACAAACTCATCCACATCCAATGCTACAGGAAGTTTTTAAACACTTCATTTTGCATGTTTTATAGTACATATTAAATCACATTAAATCAAAGAAACCTTTGAACTGGAATTCATACAACCAGTTCTGAACTATACAGTAACATATCGTTAACACTGACAGTAGTTAGCACTGAGATGTCACAGGCAGAGAAGCTGTGGCTCTGTCATAGAAAACATAACTTTCAGAGACCAAGCTTTTGCCCTTTGCCCCTCACCATACCTGCCATCTGTCAGCTCCTTTTATGAACCCCCTGGAAAAGGAGAAAGGAACAGATGCCTTTTGAATCAGTTTGAGAAAGACTTTGGTATTTTCATTTACACCAAAGTGTGTTTGAACACAGAGACACACAGAGGTGAAAGATGTCAATGAAAGACAGAGGCGGCTTTCATGATTCACCTGCTGCCCTTGTTTTGAGCAGAGTAAGAGCCACCAGTATCATAGTGCCATTGTGGCAACTCTGAAGCAAGACTGAAGGCACAGAGACATTACTGTATTTCTTCAAGGACTTCCTTAGGTCAGTCTTTTTGATCTCCAGTATTTTCCTCTCCAAGGGGTTCACCAGCAGCGAGAAGACAGGAGGAACACTAGGCTGAAATGTTATGCAAAGTCAGGTAGGTGTGGGGTAATAGTTTAAGAGTTAACTGTTGATGGGAATATATGTATGTCTAAGCTTCCTGAGTCTTGAAAAATACATTTCACTTTTAAATAAAAAAGCGAAGACTATTGTTTATACTTATGAGTCGTACTGCATGGTACTAGTGTCCTGTCAGATTATTCAACTTTGACTTAAAATGCTGAGACAATGAAAGTGTATCTTATGATAAACAGAATCAAAAGACATTGTTTCTCTATAGGCTGTCCCTGAACAACCTTCGTTCCTTCTCTATTTTCATGGATCCATCCAATGAGCTGTGGAAACTGGGTAAAAATGCCCGTTACGTGTGTTACCAGCCAACAGCTGACCTTTCTGATACAAAACATTTATGTGAAGAAGTACCAGCACTCAGAAGAACTGAAGGCTTTTCACTGCAGAGCTGACAATTTCACAACAGACACGGGCAGAGGGAGTTGCGAGGGCACGAAATCGGTAGTGGGGCGTTCTTGGCAATGAGGGAGCAGGTCAGCTTGCTTCAGTGAAGGGCACTCTGCAGAGGAGGGCTCGCACTGGCAGGGCTCTGCAGAGTGGTGGCCCACATGACACTGCCTTACAGGAAAGAAGGCAAGACCCAAACCAATCTGGGAAAGCTGGAAGAGGACACAAAGCTAAGCAGGAAGATTAAAATGGATGCAGCAGCAGGTGGGGCCCAGCTCGAAAATGCATGAGCAATTCAAGAGTCAGATAGAATCATAGAATAGAATCATAGAA